>NW_012028355.1:161906-168138 GCF_000956235.1 Wasmannia auropunctata
CGCCCGCCACATTGACACTCCGTTAACCCCGCCGTTCCGCGTGTGCGAGACGAATGTAGAGCGAAAGAGAAAAATTTGCTTCTCCCCCGCGCTGTTATCCAGAAATACGGAGCTTATATATTACTTTTAATTCAGTTATCGATCACGAATTATCAATCTTAATCAAATCAGAGCTAAAATTAACTTTGAAAAACGTATTTATATGTTTCCCTATTTTCCCTTACTTTCTTATGTTTTAATATTCAAATTTTTCTCGCTGTCTAGAATCAAAGATCTTACAAGTTACTTCATTAATTTCAGCCATTTTACCACGAAACACCAATCTTAATTAAATCACAGTCAAAATTAACTTCAAGAAAACATATTTACACATTTTCTCATTTATTTATTTTTTTTTTATATTCAAACGTCGTGTTTTATTATACTTATCGTCTTCCGAGTATCCTGTCGTTTTATATATGCATTATAAATATCACGACATCCTGCTTCTTAGATTCTTTATCAGAATATATAAAGCTGCCATTCGTTCACGTGATAATACATGTTTCGCGGTGTGTTTAGGGTCGATTTTAATACAGTCGCCTGCAAACCGTATATATGATCGATTGGATCACTTGCGGGGGAAACGCTCGCGTTTGTAAAATCGCCTCTTATATCAGCCACGGCGGCGCGGTATCGCGATATCGCGGTACCGTGGTAACGTAAACGTATGTAGGAATGCGCGGGATCTTACTTAGATCTCGCGCGGTGTTTCCGCGGAATCGACGGCGCGGCACTTCGGCGTCTCGCGCGCGAAACGACGCTAACCGGCGTGTCGTGTGTGCGAGAAGTGCGTGATATTGTATGGATATTAAGTTGATTTCTCCCGGCAGATAATCCTCAACCGAGCACACACGCAGATGCACATACAGAGAGAGAGAGAGAGAGAGAGAAAGAGAGAGACGCACACGCACACACAAACACACCCGCCCGTCGCGCCGGGTACATTACTGGGGATTTCCCCTTCGCGCTAAAAATCTTAATTCCAGACCGACGCCATTTTACGCCGGGACGTCACTCGTTAGACTCGCTTCGTCAATCTCTTTTTTTTTCTTTTATTCACGAGTATATCTGTAAATTCACGATCTAAAAACTCACGGGACGAACGTCACCGTGACTGTTTCTTGGACGCTTTATCTAAGGTGACACCTCTCGCGTCGCTTCATCGTACCTGTTATGCTTATACCTATCGCGATTAACATCTTCTTACCTCGCTATCGTCACGATCGAAATCTCGCGTCGCGTGACTGGAAATCGGACGGGAGTTTTGTTTTAATCGAGCCCGGGGCGGGGCGGGGAGGCGCATCGACATCTTTCTGGCGTGCGATATCAACGACGTCGTCGTCGACGGCCGCGGCGGCGGTATAGTGACGGCTATTCGAAATATTCCGGAATAATCGTTTCCCGATAACCAGAGTACGTGCCGTCCGCCTATTAATTAAACGAACGGCAAACGATCACAAGGACGATGGAAATTATTATCACTCTCTTCAATAAAAAGAGCTAATAAAAAGCCTCCTTTTTTTCGCGCGGAGACGATAAAAATGGCTGATTCTAAACCGTTATCTGCAAATTGTAAAAAATGATAATTGAGTGATAAGATACGGCTAATTTTTTTTTTTGCCAAAGACTGCTTTAAAAGGGAATAGCACGATATGATAATGCGAGGAAGTTTGATAAAATATTTGCGTAACGAAAGTTACGCGAAATAAAAAGATGTGACTCTCGAAGGCATTGAAACATATATTCAGCAACGATAAAATCAAATAATTAAAATTGTAAAAAAGTTGCAACTCTAGAATTTTTTACGTGAGAAACGTCACCCTCCAAGGTCAAGTTTTTATATGTAAGTTTTTAATGTAATATTAGATGCTTTGATTGCTATGTCATATATCTGGTTGACTGGTAATTTTTCACAAGAGCTCCGTCACACATTTGTTAATTTTCTGATTAAGAAAGAAGAGATTCGTGTAATCAAATTTTGAAGGTGAAATTTATGGATTTGTTTCAATGAGAGGAATAAATCGATAATACTCCGTTTAGTATTATTTATTATTAATGTACTTGAGATGTTGAAAATTAATTTTAATACAAGATTGATTAAAAACATATGAGTTTTCTGTTCATTTAAATACAGATACAACTGTACCTGTCCAACAGTACAATTGTAAGTCTTTAAGGTATTAAAAAGCAGTATAAATTATATTGCAACATTAAAGAAATAATAAAATATTAAATAATATACTAGATTTACTAGAAAGATAGAATTGTATTCTTTTATTTTTCCGCTTAATATTTGTTTCAATCACAAAGAGATCTGTGATTTTGATTTGTGATTGACAATTTTATTCAGCTCATCTCTGTGAACTTATATTAATAAAAACAATATGTATCGCAAAAACTTGGCACACAATTATTTTATTCGTTGCATCAGAAAAGTCGCCGAATGCGCGGGACATAAAAACTTCTAAAACTTTTCTGAAACTAACCGCCTCTCTCTTTCGTGCTTCTCTCTAAGAAATATTTGTTAACTACTTAAAACGTTTCCTTTGACTCTAAGCCTCCAGATTACCAGGAGGTTTGGAGCCTGGCCCTCCCCGCACTGAGAGAGAGTTCAAGAAGAAGAGGAAGGAGAAGACGAAGAAGCGGTTGCATCCTCTGCAGGAAGAAAAAAATGTACTCCGCGCGATCAATTATATCCCATAAAGACAAGCGCTTTACACGCTATCGCGTCGTTATCGCGTCTATTGGACAGCGGCGCGGAATTCCGCGGGTCGCTCGCTTCGCCTCACGTGGACGGCGACGTCTCGATCGCTTGTATAAGCACTCCCTGTAGCTGCGCACACGTGCACAGCGGCAGCCCCCGCCGGTAGGTAGGTAGGTAGGTAGGTAGATAGGTAGGTGGTTAGGCAGGTAGTAACCGACTTTACTTGTACGTCGCCCGTTGCACACACGGTATAGCCGAGCCCGGTCCCGTCGCTTGATATCTGCTACATATCTAGCAACGTGTGCCATGCCTTATCTCCGCTGCCGCGCTCGGCCCGTGCGTCGCGCTCGTGTCTGCGTGCGTGCATGCGTGCGTGTACATGTATGTGCGTGCGTGCGTGCGTGTGCGTGTATAACGTGTGTGCGTGTATGTGTTCGGCGCACACGCGAGGACCTTATCGTCGCGAATCTGCTTCGCGAGAGCGTTAGTGTTCGGCGTTTAGCATTGTATGGATATCAAACGATTCTGCGCCGCTCGTAGAACGTTATTTGTACATACGTGCACATATGTGTAGATGTTGACATGTATACACGTGTGCACGTATGTATAGACATAGATATTACAGGTATAGCACGTCGGCGGATTCAGGAGATTCGCGTACCTTCCTCTCGTTCTCCATCGAGTGACCTCGAAATTTTAGAGAAGTTCACTCCTGAAGCTCCCTAAAAACCGATGCCTCGAGAGATATTCGTTTTTCTATATCATCGCCAAATTTCTTCGATGGCTCAATACTTTATAACCACTTTTAACATTTAATGTAAACATTAATTTATACTTAAAATTTTAACATTTTAAATATTTAATATGTTTGTAATTCAGTATTATTAATATTGACGTTATATATTTTTTAATGCCATTTAGGCTCACAAAGCTTTCGAAGCTACAAACTCGTACCGCTTCGAAATATCTGTCGGCAGCAGAATGCCTCGCTGCCGAATCAGATTTCTGGAAATACCGATCTTCCTCTCTCTACCTCCATGCCCTCCCTCTCGCCCCTCCAAGCGTCACGGGACATTTTTCCGCGATTCTCGGGTGAACGGGCTCGGTCGATCGGCGAGACGAAGCGCCCGCATAAATCGACGACGACCCGGCGAGGTGCAACGGCAACGAAATCCATATTCATCGGGCCCGAAGTGCATAAAATTACGATATAGTGTGAGGCGAGGCGAGGCGAGGCGGGCGACTCTCGCACTCGCGTGTCGACATGCAGGCACCGCATAGCCACCGGATAGATCCGATAAGCGTTAATACCCACGAAAAGTAACCTGACAGCTACTAAAAGGTACCTCTCCCCCTCCCCCTTCCCTCCCTCTTCCCCCTCGCAACCGAATGCGCTATGCGCTCTTCCGTCCCATCCCTGCTCTACATTTCGAATGAAACATCAAGCCTAACACTTAGCCCGAAGTAGAAAATAGCACATCGCGTCGTCGCGTCCAAAAATATAAAAAAAAAAAGAACACAGACATGACAAAGAAAAATAAAACGGCAATAAAATGATATAGAGTAGCAATGAAATAGCAATAAAGACATACATAATTGAGATTCGAATCTACGTACTAAACAGAATTTCAAATCAAAATTAAATCTACATATTGAACCGATTTTTCAAAAAAATTAAAAATTAAATCGTATTAAGTCTATCAAATCATACGTAAGCTGATAAATTAAAACACAGATATATTCAACAATACAAACAGATGAAAGATTGAAAATAGATAATATTTAAAAATATATAGGCTGGAAAAAAAGTCGACAGAATGAACTGAATTGACAGAACAAATTAAAATCCTCCAGCAAACGCAAATTCAAGTGAAACTATATATATAAGATATATGTAACGTGTGAAAACAGAATAAGGGCCTGCTCGTGCAGTTTTTGCGAGATGGTGCACCGTAACTCGTAACGCGTAGTCGCGTCCGCGAAATTGTAGCGTCTTCTCCCTCCTTCCCCTCTCTCTCCCCCCTCCCCCTCTCGTCCGGTGGAGGAGAGACCCAGGGTCGAGTTTCGGCGCGATCGACGGAATGCCGGGCGAGGGCGATAAGCGGCCCGCGGCGGCGATTGCAACATTATCGCCGTGTACATTACGAAATTATTTACGATCAATAATCCTTTATCTCGCGTAGCGCGGCCCATTAACGTGCCGGGCCCACTTACGGCTTTCCGCCACGTATTTACGCGCAACGCGTATATCGTCGCGGGCATACGTATGCGTATCATGCCGCGGCGTATGCGTAATGCCGCGTGTACAGGAGGGGAGAGGGGGGGGAGTCAAGGGGGGTCCCCTCGCTGTCGGGAAATATGCCGATCGCGAGAAGGCCGGCGACGAAAGAGTTCCCGTCGAAAGACGGAAAAGCCAGCGGAGTCCCGACATAAAAGCTATTACACTCGACATTGAAGACCTTTCTTCGCGCGGAATCTGCAGAGAATAATTGATCTCGAACGGACAGACGATCTACAGCAACAGCTAAAAGGCAGGTCGCTCTTAATCAACTTGTTTAAAATTTTTCTAGGCGAGATTCATGATATTAGACTCCTTTGTGTTGCGTGTATCACATTTCGATAATATCAAAAATTTACTGATTTAATCAATAAATAAATAAAGTAGTTGAATTAACCGGGAAATAAATTTTTAATTGACATAAACACTGTAATTCTAATTTGCGTAATTAAGTGCCCATAATTTTCATTGACTTTAATAACTTTTGTTTCAAAGATATTAAAAATTTGTTAAAACTTGTTTGCAAAAAGTTTATCATTAAAACTTAAAACAGTGAAAAAATACACATTTCAAATATTGAAGTTTACATACAATTTCTAATTTATACATAAAAAAAAATTTTTTTTTTAATCACAGTGTCTCGTTAAATGTTTCGCGAGCGGCAGAGTCACCTTCAGATTCATTGACGAGAGAGGCGTTTTCTTAAACTAAAAAAATACGCAAAATTACCAGGATACAGGAGAGGGATAAGTACGAGTCGTTGCAAGTTTTGCCTACGTATATCCGATCGTAAACTCGTTACACCTGCAAGTGGCGATTGCCGCAACATATCGCCGCACAGCGGCGGCGCCGGCGATTTGTTATAATTAGATACGCGAGCGGGAATGTCTCTCTCCTTCTTTACTTTTGCCCGTGTGTGCCCTCTTCGCCGCCGCCGCCGCCGCCGCCTCGATCGCGAGTATCCTCACGTGGCCTCACCGCGACGACGCGACGCGACGCTCGTTCGCGACGACGACCTCGCGAGAATAGTTCAGGGGGTCGTTTGACGGAGGCCGCCTCGAGGAAAGCGACGTGCCCGCGAGCGTGCCGCGCTCGGCTGCCAATCAAGCCGGAGGCGCCAGGAATGCCGCGATCGGCTCGCGGTCGGCATGGCAAGTGTGTGCTAATTGCCCCCCTTGCCAACCTCCCCTCTTGCCTTCTTCTCCCCC
>NW_012028355.1:168158-169865 GCF_000956235.1 Wasmannia auropunctata
CGCTCTTCTCTTCCCCGTGACTTAATCTGCCGGCGTGCCCCTTCCCCGTCCCCTTCCCCTCGTCGCGGTATAATTCATTATGCCTCTCGCCGCGCCGCGCCGAGCGCGAGATTTCTCCTCTGCACGCCGCTCGTCTCGGGCCGCGGGTGCCGCCACGCGATTAAGCCGCGAGTCGAATTGAATTCGCGTCTCTCTTTCTCTCTCTTTCTTCGCACCTATTTTACGAGCGTAAATGCGAGGTATGAAAATCGACGACCAAAAAAAAAAGGAAGGAGAGGAGGAAGCGACGTGTCTCCCGCATGTGGCATGAAAACCGTTACGAATCCTTGGCTTCTTTAGACGACTTATCGTTACGTTCACGGTTACGTGGGTTTACGGTGACGACGATTAAGATTATATAAGATTAGAATCATTTATTACTTTAGATTAATAGAAATCCAATTTGCTTTACCCTGGCTGAGGTAATTTTTTTCGCAATAAATTCTTCGCAGTGTTTTATAAAAATGCCTATTCGCATCGAATTGTTAAATATTGAAAATGTGTACAATTTAATTGTAATCTCACTATTCCAGCTTAAGCTAATGATTGCGTTGCAAGTTCGACAATTAATTCGACGCAAGATTTAAAAGGCTGAACAAGGGATTTGGAATTTTTGTAGAAATGTGAGGCCCCAAGATCCAGCCTCGACTGTATAACAAGCTCTTAAATTTATGAGTCGAATCCAATTTCTTTTAAAGATCAGATCGATCCGCTTATCCCGCCACGGCACAAGCTGTAAGATTAATTCCGGTACATCCGGATCCATATTTTACTTTTCTCCGAAAAATACAGTCGCTCCCCTCGGAACGACGACACCTGCGCTTCGGGGGACGTCATCAGGTAAACGCGCGACTTTTCGAGGAGTCCCTTCGAGAAATCTTTCGTCTCTTCCGTCGATCGGTTCCGGGTGCTCGAAATACGGTGGATGCACGGGCATACGGGGTACGGCAGGCAGGCAGGCAGGCAGGCAGGCGAGAAGAGTGGGCAGGGAAGGGGAAAATGTTGCACACGGGGGCGGCAAAAAGGGGTGGCCGGGCCGGTGTTGTCGGGCCGGGGGATCTGCGCGCCGCGTATCCGCCTGCATCTGGGAGACGGGGCTATGCATTTATGCATGTTTCGCGACTATCGCATGCTTCTTGCCAATAAACGGGCCGCCCGCCGTCCGTTCCACGGGGAAGGAAACCCGGGGGCACTCATGGCCGCCATTTTCGCGGCGGTCTCGTCGCCACGTCGCTTTCTCGCGCGCGCGAGGAACCTTTTTCCCTTTCGGCACGCGGACGGAGTGACGAATCGACAAACTCTTACGGCACGGACAGTTAAAAAGGATGATCAGAGAGTAATAAATTTCATATTAATATTTTAGATATTTACAATTTATAATATTATAATTATATTACAATATTATAATTATAATATAAATTGTAAGTAATTATAATATTAGATATTTGCAATTTGTAATATTATTAACATTAAATATTTATAATTCAATGTTAATTTTAATATCAATATTAATTTTATTAACATCCTTATTAGTATATCACAGAAAAATATGTTTGTATACAAATTTTTTGATCAAAAATCTTGATTTTACGATTCTCATCAGACAATTTAAAAATTCATTTCACTTTTTATCAATCCTTAAATCATGCAAATTTACAAAAATTCAAT
>NW_012028355.1:169885-176529 GCF_000956235.1 Wasmannia auropunctata
TATCCCCTGTGTGCCTTGTCGACTCAGTTTATGCATAATTGTAAGATTGAATTTTTGTAAATTTGCATGATTTAATTAATCATGATTAATTAATTAAGAATATTAAAGAATATTAAACTCTGCCGCACGTATTATTTCCGTACGACAGTATATCGTTAATATATTTGATTTTTGTCTAATTTATTTATTTATATCCGACTCAATAAAATATCCCTAAAAATTCCTCTCCCGAGCGTCGACTATTAGCGTTGACATCGTCACTACGGCGAGACGATCTCGCCGTCGATTTTGCGGTCGGCATCCGCCGGCCGCGCCATGGCCGAAGACGCGAAGGCGTGCCGAAGAGAGTATCGACAGCCGCGATCGACGGCAATTGCCGAGGACAGAGGAAAAGGGCACAGACACGGCTCGTCCATTACCGAGGTCGGGAAAGTCGTCGCGGTTAACCGCGCGAACCGACGATTTGCACTCTCATGGACGGATGGACAGACGAGCGGACGAACGTACGCACGCAAGCACGCACGATTCTTCGTGACGAGACTCTCAATACAAGATACGAAATACGGCTGCAAATTGAAATAGCGAGTATAATACATAGATATACGTCAATTATTCGCACTCTATTCGCTTGATGTACATTAGAAATCCAAACAATCCATCCTTCCACTTCAACAATTTTCATATGTATGACTTTGTAATTATTTATTTAACGAAGCTTTCCTACATCAAGCTATGTTACATAAGCATTGTAAAATAAAGGCTGTATAATTTTGTTCTTTCTTTTTGAAGATAATAATTTAATTGTACACATCAAAGAACTAAACACGTAATTATTTCTGTCTTAAATTAGCATAGTCAGGAAATTTGACAAGAAATTTTTTCAAACATTCTCTTTTTTTCGAAAGTTTCTCTAAAAAATTAAATTTATATAAATCTTTGTATTTACATAAATTTTTTTTAATGCTTTCTTTTTGAAGAAGCTCTAGAAAATTTTTATTACTTTATTACTAATATAAAATAGCTATTGATAGCTATTAAATTACAGATGCATATTTAATGATTTAATTACAAATGCATACTTAATGGCTTAATTACAGATACATATTTAATGACTTAATTTTGTTATTTGAATTAAACGAAAACTGTTAGATTAGGAATATTTTCTCCTTTTTTCAAATAAGACATTTCTTGATACTCTTTTACAAAAAAAAAAATTATATTAATTGTATATTAAATATACATTTAAAAAATTATAGATATTTTTCGAAACTCTCTACTCAACATTTATTTATTTATATTCTATATTCGCTATTATATTTAACATTTTATTATTCATTATTACCATGACCGTGTATCCTGTTCCTGTACAATTCTATACATATAATTAGCTGGAAATTATCGCGTATTGAACACACGATCCTCCAATTAAAATCACAATTATCCCGATTCCTTGATTTTCTTCGCCTCGCAATTATCGCGTCCCGAGATCAAATATACCGGTAACACGCGCGCGCGCGCGTATCACGTCGTAGGATCGAGGATCCTCGCGGATCCATGCCCGCGAGTTACAAGTGGTAATAAGCCCCGAAAGGCGGTGGTAAAAGAGAGAAAAAGAACCGGGTGCCCGCGCGATCGCGGGTACGTGTTTCGCACCGCGGGGTGTCCGCGCGATCGACCGCGATTCAATTATCGAGATCGATATCTCCGCCGCGGCGCGGCGCGGCGCGGCGGCCTCCCTCGCCCCCCCTCTCGCCCCTCCTTCTTATACTCTTTCATTCTTCACACGCACACGCACGCACGCCAACGCATCGCACGTACAAAAGCCGCGCAACACACCTGTCCGCCCTCTCGCTCTCCGTCGAGACGACGACGAGCGCGGGATGATTAATGACGTCACTCACGGCCGGGCCTAAGCCGGGATCAGGTACAAATGATGGTACAAATGCCTCGAACACAAGTCGTACGCGCGGGAAGAGTAAAAATGCGACGGGAACAATGTGAGATGTACCGGAGTGTCTTAAGCAGAGTATCTTCAATGGATACACGATTCCGATTAAACGAAATTATTATATAAAATAGTGATAAAGAGTAAATTTTAGAAAACAGTGATAGGATAAAAAAATATCGCAAATGTCGGCGCAAAGAAGATTCTACATCGATATTTTTTTACTCGTGATAAAATATTTTAAAAAAATCGCAAAATACTGTTAAATATGTATTAAACATTTTTAAGCATCTCTTTGATATCTTTCATGTTCATGCCATATGCAATTAAATAAATATACTAATCGCGAGTCACAATTCAAGTGTTGACTCAATTTCGATTCACGTGAAGTTCACTCAAATAAAATAGAAGTATTTTTTATAATAATGGCATCTGTATACTTAAAATACTTAAATGATAGCCAAAAATGCTATCATCTAAAAAAAGATGATAGCTGATCTAAAATGCAAGTTTTATGTGCAGAATTAATCTATATTAGTTGCAATAATTATAAAACAGTTTATTCAACTTATGCACATTAGTTCTACATCATATAAAACTTGTATAGTTGTCACTTATATAGTTGCCACCATGTCTTTTCTCTGAGTATAATAAATTCATAAAATGTTATTATAATTTACCTATCAATTTATACCTCAATTCAAAGGGATCTCAGTTTCCAATATAAATAAGTCACCTAATATTGTTATTCGATATTGACACAGAACGAGGAACGTTGGCGAACAAGATTAATTATTCCCGCTGCCATTTCTCCTTCTTCTCTCTCTCTCTCTCTCTCTCCCTCTCTCTTTCTGCTCGCTGTCAGGGTGTCGGTCGGATAAATAAACAAGGGAAAAAAGAAAAAATGCAGTCGAAAGCGAGAAGAAGGGAAGGAGAAAGAGAGCGTGCGAATGTGGGCATCGGCGATCCGATAAATTCGCCCTTTCTCCGCGCCGGCCACCCTCACGGCGGTGGTCGTTATCGCCGCCGGCAATGCTTTTCCAGACACCGGAGAAATAGTTCTCTAGATAGCAGCGGGAAAGTGTGCGCTTTTCCGACTGTGTGCGCCCTTTCCCCCCCACCCCCTCCCTCACTCTCTCTCTCCCGACTATGTTCTCGATATCGCGGGCGATTTCGTATCGCCGAGATGATTTCCACCGCGCGAAACAAAACGGCGAGAAGCAAGCTTTAGTGCCGGTTAATTATCGAAATCATATTTCTACAATGTAGAGAATCGTACCTGGGATCTGCCTGTTAACGGTATAGTTAACAGTAGTCCCTTTATAATTGAATAAACAGTACCTAACGATAAAATTGTATAAACGATATTATATAAGCTCATGCAGAAAAAGCCTCTTGAGAAGCTTTGACCATAAGAAAATATAAGACATTCCTACGAATTGACGTTTAACGGTCTATATCTAAAAATAATAAGTTTAAAAAAGTAATTTTATTGAAAAATAATATTTTTGTATAATAATTTTAATAGTTTTATTATAGTTTTCCTATGGCGCTTATTACCCTTTCCATGAGAACGCAATAAATTGAGGGTGTTTTATACTTACAAGTCAAGGCTGTGCAAATGTAAATAAATGTTCATTTGCATGGGGAAATACAAATATGTATAAATCAATTAAATTTTGATTGTAATCTACATAAGATGATTTAATTTACATTTGTATACATTTCATAATTATATTAAGTACATTATATTGTAACGAGCGGGATGTCTCGGATTTAAGGAGCCCGTTTTCATATATGCGCCCTTCGCATTAATTTGGAATCAAATTTTCCTAAATATATTACTAAAAATATCGTCTAGAAGCATGCAGTCGACTTGTAAGCAATATATAAAAATAGAAGATAAAACAAGATGCACCTTCAATTTTCAAGCCACTTCTTCTGCATCTTGACACTAAGGTAAAAGTATCGATATCCTAAATACGGGCGGGCGTTCCCTCCCTCGCGGCTGAAAAGGGGTGGCATTCGGGGGGTTTGCGCGCGCGATGCACCTATAGCCCGCACCTATTCTAACAGCAGCCCCCGATAAGGGTTGCTGCAGCCCGTAAATATCGGCAAGCAAGAGCGCCCCGTACCTTCCCACCCTCCCCGATCCCCGCTCCTCACCCCTCTCGCGCCCGCCGTCTACGGGGTGCTTTATCGTCGACGGTATCGGAAGTATCGCGAGCACCGTAGTCGCGCCAATTGTTTTACGGTTCGGCGGGGAGAGAGCGTATCCTTCACGGCGACAGGATAACCCGCCCTTACTCCGGGATAAGCAGAATAACAAGAGATCGCGACCAACGATCACTCTGCGTTTCAGTCATTCCAAGATATTCGATCTCCATAAAGCGCTCTCCTTATCTCGCTTATTTTATCTTTATTAATACATCGTCTCTTCCGCGATCCCCGGGTCACCCACATCTCCTATAATTTTCCAGTCGTATAAACATCGTAATATAGATACCAACAATATGATTAACATAAAATAAGATGTAAAAATATTCTGCGACGACTAATTAATCCACTAACGTATAGTAGATTATTAAAAATAAAAGTATGTAATTTATATGTCTAATAATAATTATTAATCGGTATAAATTGAGAGAATTGAAATAAACAGGCAAAGTGTCTAATTTAAAATTTTCAATACGCGGAACCGGCGACTCTCTTGGCGACGCAACGTTAACCTGGGAATTAACGGGAAATCGTCCCGATGGACGTCGGTTGAAAAGTGCAGATAAAGGGCCGTTGGCACCGCGACGTCGCGACGCGCTGAAAGTAGCGGCGCTCTCGCGCAAAGAGAGACAATGGAGCGTCGCGAGCGCGTCGCGTCGCGTCGCGACGCGACGCAAGCCCGTGTGCCTTTTCGCGCCGGGATAAAAGCGACAAAGCCGCCGATTGAAAAAGCGCGGTTTCCGTCGGCTCGCTGACGGAAACCGCGTCTCATCAACCGTCGCAGATATTCACCGCGGATCTCCGCCGCGAGCGCGCGAATTTTTTTCTCCCCTTCGCGGCACTTTGTTAACCCCGCCGCGATATGAAACTTCCTCGCCGGAGAAAGACAAAGAAGACCTTGCATGTAATTATATAATATTGATTGCAATATGATGTTTATTGTAATCAAACGCAATGTTTAGTTATTAATACATATTAATTTGGTGATTATCACGTTGCTATTATGCAGCTCTGAAAATTGAAAAATTGAATAATTACCTATATTTATGTATACATGTATAGAATTTATTAGACAATTATAAATATATAATTATTTATATATGCATTAAAAATATTCATTTCTTTTTAAATAAATATTCCTAAATATCTTTAAAGTTACATATTAAATTTAGTAATTCTGATTTATCAAAATAATTATATTTTTTTTTCTTACAAATATCTTTCTTTCAAATTACAACAAAATTGAAACTTTATTTTTTAGAGATGTCTTCTCTGAATTTTATATGTGTGATAATTGTTACTAAATATTCAGTTAGAACTGACTTTCCAGAGTCGCAATTAAAGTCATCAAATGTCTACAATTTCTCCATTTCGTAATTCCCTTGTTTCTTCTCCATTTTAACTTTTGCTCTATCTCGGCTTTGTTTATTTTATAATCGAAGCCACCACGGAAAAAACTGGTGTCGACAAGGCAGAAAAATACAGACAGAGCTAAAGGAGCATTCAGAACGCAAGATTCAATAGAGAGTGTAAAATAATAGCACGTAATAGCTGCGCCCCTGGCCGGGTTGGCGCATATAATCACGTGTCTCCTTCTTTTTCCCCTCCCCTCACCCTCCCTGGGAACGGCGCTGCTTTTGAGGCTTTTATCTGATCGACTCTTTCCCTCCCCGTCTTCCCCCCTCTTCCTCCCCTTCCCCCTCTCCCTCCTCCCTCTGCCAACCCCTATCGTACAAATAACAGGAAAGCACCCTCTCCGATAACGTTCCACAACTCGCACCCCTCCCGGTCGCCCCTCCGACCCCCCTCGGCCCCGTCGTTCGACATCCCCGTCTTGGCATCGAACCAGTTAGCGCTCGCAATTAGATGCCGTAATTACGAGGTAAAAGTGCCGCCGCGTGATTTACCTGTCGATTTTACGACGTCCAAAAGCGGCGATGGAAAACTATTTCGCGCGATATCCCGCTCTCGCTCGCGCGAAACGTTTCGCCACTTGGAACAATCGATAATAGGAGCCTCGCGCCAAATTCTTCTCCTAAAATAACACGTAGATATTTAGGCGGGTTAGATAGGCGGACAGATATGGGGTAAATTTTAGGAACAAATGCGGCCGCAAATGATATTCGCTTGATATACGGCATTATCGATAAAATCGCAAAACTCTTGCATGACAAAATACTTTCCAAAAAGAGAAAATCGATTTTATGCCGAGATTCTTATTTAATATTACATTATTAGGAATATACATATTAATTTATGGACATAATTATGTATTAATTTTCGTGCCAATATATTTGACAAAACTAAATTGATGAGCGACAAACTAATTAATAAATGCAGTAAAATAAAATCTTTTTATAAAAACTAAAGTAACGTCGTTCATTCTGTTGTATATGTAATATTAGATATAAACATTTTTATCTATAACAAATATTTTAAAAACTTATATATCTACAATTAAATATATATATATATATATATA
>NW_012028355.1:176549-214234 GCF_000956235.1 Wasmannia auropunctata
ATAAAGAGTTTTCGATTGAGTTTCTTAAGCGCCGGTAAAATTTACATTTTTTCTTTGGAGAGCTTCACTACGGTAAAACAAAAATCATTACAAGCAAATATTGCTTTGCAAGAGCTTTTTTCACAATATACGTGACGCTTATCTATTTTAAAGATTTTACAAACTTCGATGTCATACTGTATGGTACTCGCGTCCTTTCAATAGCAAGTATTCCGGCGATTAATCGCGCGATGGCATCATCGAAAACAAAAAAGGAAAAAAATGGAAAGTATAGCAATCATTGAGAAATTCTCCTGTTAGAATAGTGCATGACTGTCATTAGTCAGATGTACGTAACATGTTAAATTTGCATTAATTTATATGATATATATATACATATACATATATATATATATATATATATAGATATATATATATATATATATATATACATGAATATAAATTTAATATAATACATACAATAATCCTCTTGGGGTAAAAATGAACTTATCATAATTTCATCTATCATATTTAAACGTAAAAAAATGTTTCTCGTTTGATATCACAATTTAACTTGTCAACTCCAAGATATCGATACGCAACAGGAATTCTTAGTGACGTTAAAGAATTACGACAAACGATCGAGAAAAGTAACGAAAAACATGGGGACACTACCCCGATTCTCAAGTTGCAAATTTCTTCAAGTTGTCTCGTAGAAAACGATCTCCTAATCGCGTTCGGAATATCCTTGGCGAGGACATTCAGCGTTGTCCCGGGGATAATTTCGGGGGGAGTGGTGTTTATCAGCATTAAAAATGATAGACGACAATCGAGAGGAGGTCTCCGAGAGAGAGAGAGAGAGAGAGAGGGACGCCTATTATCGTAGCGACGCGATACATCATCCGGACTTTTGCCAATCTCCTCGCTCGAGGACACCCGGGGGCCGGACGGCAGGACGAAGGTGATCCTGCATACCGGGGGAGGGAAAGGGACGTCGGCAGCGGGAAGAGAGGACGAGGGGGAGAGGGAGGGAGACCGAGAGTACGTGCCCTGTGTCTCTGATTTCATAATTTCCGTGCGGCGGAACGTGCGCCATCCGACGAAAGCGCGCCCGCGCGCGGAAGAGGGATTTAATGCGGGTGAGAGGGTGGATAGGGGGCAGGATGAAGGGGCAAGAGGAGGAGGAGGGGGGAGGCAGGGCGACATTCGACGAGGATACCGCGCGTTCCGGCGCGGGATAAACGAGAGAGCGGGAATCACATCCCCCTTTTCCCCGGCCCGGCACAGCCTCTTGCGTATAAGAAGACGGACCAAGTTCGCCAGGAGGAGCCCCTCGGCGGAGGGATCTCCACGGCGGAGGAAACTCGATCGTCCTTCTTCGTGACTTCGCTTCCTATGTGATTCCACACTTCTCGGTAGATAAAATGCAAAACGGGAAGGGGGGGGGCGTTCCGGGGGCGCCCGGAATCGTCTTCTGAAAGTTGTCACCTCGAGACTCTCTGCCCCTGCTCCTGAAGAGGAGGCTTAATGAATTAAGCGGGGTCGTATCCATTAGATTTAAGGATTTTGATTAAAGAACCCGTCACGATGGACACTTTAGGCTCGCCAATGTGTTGACAGCCGCTAAATAAGTTTCGCGAAACTTTACAGAAAATCCTGTCGTTATAACGAAAATTTCATACTTATTGTTAGCAATGAATTTCTCCATTTCACTTCGAAAAGAAAAAGTTTCCTCAAAAAGACACATTAAGATGGTTTTACAGCTCAACGCCAACTCGATAGTGTGACGTTGTCACACAAACGTCATACGATCGCATATGTACAATCTATGAGAAATATTTTTTATTGAATTATTAGTCATATGAAGGGACTAACTTTTGACTGGGACTTGCTCGATAAAACCACCTTAATATTTCTCTAGCTTAGAGCTGAATTCTATCAAAGAGAAGAATATCAGAGAAGAATCTTCAATTTATTTAAATTTTATCACGTAATTTTATAATCGATAAGTTATCCGTTCTCCACAAAATTTTAAATGTCCAAAATAAAGGAATATCAGCAATCATAATTCCATGAACTTATAGAACATGACATGATAGATATATCATTAGAGATATCTATATTTGAAGATATCTATATTTGAAAATTATATTATTAATTCAATAATAATAATATTAATAAAATGAATTATTATTTTATTAAAACAAGAGCATGATATATTGAATTGATAATATTTCCAATTAGACTAATATTTGGACTAATGATATCATTTTTTTTTTGTGTAAAATAATTGCATCCGCATATAAAACCTTTATTCAGGATATTTAAAATTATTATTTCCACGTTATTATTATTATTATTATATTTTCACGTTGATGATAAATAACGAATAGCAAATAATGTCAAACGTAAGGAGAGTTTCTTAATTTCACGAGTTGAAAAAATTTCGCGTATAAAACTCGTGGCTCAAGAAATCCTCATTAAGAGAAAGAACCGCCACCCGCATTGTCTCTTGACACATTCCTTCTGTACCGGAAGAGACGCCACTTCTTTATATGCACCCGGTGACACGCGGGCGCGCGCGCGCGCAGGGCGTCATGATACCGCGGGGGATGCAGGGGGAGGGGAGGGACGAAGAGGAGGAGAGAAGACTGCTCGCACGAGTAGGCGAGCGCTCGCTCGAGCGCTTTTAGAGGCGCTTAAGTAATACAAATGCGAGTTAAGAGACGCGACGAGCATACGGTAACGGATGACCGCTGTATCTCATTGTTTTCATTTCCTTCGCCACGCCGGCCGGCTGTAAGACGCGGAAATGAAGTGCGCCCGCCGGCTTGCCATCTGGGTAGCTGGGAAAAGGGATCCACCGGGGGTGGGGTGGGGTGGCGGTGGTCGGATGGGCTGGATGGCTCCGACGAAGGGGGCGGGCACGCTCTGCCTTCATCCCCCTTCGCGCATCCTGCATGACAACGAGAACTGCCACATTCTCTCTCCCTCCCTCCCTCTCTCCCCATCTCTCTCGCTCTTTCTCTCTTTCTGCCTCACCCTCACCCCCTCATCTTCATCTCGTACGTACGTGTGTGCCTTTGTGCGCGTGGGTCCACGCACGCGTGCCCACCGAGAGGGATAAATGGCTTCCACGCTCTCTCGCGACGTTCTCTCCCTTCGCGGAAAAGAATACCACCACCTCGTAAAGAGACGGGGGATTTTTCCACGAGGGGTGGTGACGTGCGATTTTTTTTTTTTTTGCGAAGCTGGGGAAAATTAGTTCGACGCGCGGCGCGAACGCGCGCGCAGCACCGCTTTGTTACGAGATGTGTTACAGGAGTAATAGGTATCTTCTTGTTGATTCACAAGTATTAACGTATAATGTAATAACTTTATGACTTGTAAATTGTACTGCTAATAAATTTAATTAATAAATTAATATTAGATGATGAATTCTTTTACATACAATCATCATTTGCGCATATAACAACGTAACTAATACTGTTAATACTTGGAAATAGTAGAATTAGATCTAAATAAAGATAGACAACCTTATTCTCAATTCATTAGAATCCAAGACTTGTTATTAAAGCATTTAAAGCACATTGTAATTCTTTCTTTATACTCACAACGTAAAATATAAAATCGTATAACACGCATTGTAATTTATAGATTTAAATTAAGTTCTATTTACGATAATATTGGGAAAGAAAAAGATATTCTGTGAGACTTGAAAAGTAAATACCTATTTCTCACACCTTATACAAGATTGTTGCTCCTTGATATAAAATAATTCCCTAAAAATTTCTCTCGGACTATTCTCTTTCGTTCGGTTACATACATTCTTGCATAAATTAAAAATAATAAATACATAAGTTATAAAAGCATAGAAATAATTCATTAAATAACGCGTGACGACAAATAATAAACACATTCTCTCAATTCCACCCCGAAATGACGGCAAATAATGAATACGTTCTTTAAATCCCATTCCGCGAAATGACGACAAATAATAAATACATTCTCTAAATTCACACCGAACGTGATTATCGCTATCGCCGCGTGCCACGTGCGTGTGCGTGTCATGTGGGAGGAAGAAGGGCGACGTAACATAGCGAGGCAGAGGGAAGAGGGAGGGAAGAGATGAGGATACGAGGTACGCGGGTGAGAACGAGAGGGAGGAGAACGCGTGGAGGGGATGCGACTGCAAGCAAGGCGGAAGAGGCGAGCGTGGGGGAGTAGAGCGTGAATTAACACCTCCACCGCGGCATCAGATAGGCGCCCGCAACCCCGTTAGAAGGAATCGGGAAGGTGTTGCTTCTCCGCCACCACGGGCCAAGACCGATCGCTCGCGCAGAAATGCGGGCTAGGGACAAGGATAAAACCCGAGAATGGAAAAAAAAAGAGAATCGGTAACGAGACATAACAATTGTCGACAGTGTCTCTCTGTGTGCGTTATAATAATCTTTCAATCTTGCAGAAGACATGAAAGAGGATACATTGTATGTACACTCACAATCAGAGAGAAAAACATAGTGACTTGTACACGGAAAGAACAATTTTGCCGGATCCAGATCTGAAAATAATTTTATTCAATAATCAAAATAATCTTGTTAAAAAGTCAAAATGATTGCTAGTAAATCGAAACGTTTTATAGCAATGCTTATTATTTTTAACTTCCCAGTAAATTATTTTGACGATTCAACAAGAATTTATTTTCAGATCTGTATTTAGCAAAATTTTTAGATCTTTCAACAAAATCGTTCTTTCCGTGTAGCAACTATAAAAGTGATAACTGTACAAGTTTGATAAATAGAATTAATGTACTATATATGTATAACTATTGCATCTGGAAAATAGTTCATTCAATTATGTACATTAATTTATTTTATATTTACAATAATTACAGTTACTGCAATTAAAATATTTATTCAACTATGTACATTGATTCTACATATACAACTTGTATAATTGCCATTTTTATAGTTGTTTATTTAAGTACCATTATTATGTTTTTTCCCTGTAGAATTGCGACGTTTTCAAAGACTATTATAAAAATTTGATTGATTAAAAATTTATCAGCTTGAATACAGTTTTGAATACACGGAGAAAAGTCGGGAAAAAAACAAAAACGCGCACTTCAAAAATCGAAGAAGAGAACATTTGAACAATACTTGCAGTATCCTTAAACGCAACGCCAACGATTTAATTGCAGTAATTATTATAAAGCACACTCGAGACAATTTGAAGATCGAATTTAAAACAGTGCAAGGGGACTGCGAGCATTATAAATCGAGGTGATTTTCATGCAATCTACAATCATATCGAATCGTCGAGTGATTTATAAAGTTGAATCTACTCGAGTCTAACACTCGAGTCACTCGAGTCGCGACTTCATTAATTTACAAGTGCTCACTTGATCCGCGGCTGCGATAACGGCGCAATTATCACGAGCGTGTTATCATATACGATGCATTCACGACGTCAATTTATTCCCGAGGCACAAATATAGCGCGCGGACGCGATATCAACGATATCGCCGCGCCGATAAGGGAACTTGCGGGCACTCTCGATTCGCCGGAGATCGCACGACAAAGCGGCCAATCGCGGACCGCTCGCGCGAAATAGGCGTACGTTACGTTGATTAAACGTGTTATCAGCGGGCGCTACGGCGCGACGGGCTCCGATTTGCCGGTTGCGCCGCGATAAGGCCCGATAACGGCCCGATAACGTTGGCTCCTTATCAACTATCGTAACGATAGAAATTTACGCCATCGCGAGTGAATCGCGACAAATGTCGGGCTTCTCGAAAATTCGTCAGCAAGACCGATTCCTCGGCGAACGAAGGTCACTGTTGTTTTCGCATATATTCACGCTATCTTCCGCTTCATCTATTAATAATATTAATCTGAAACGACTGCTTGCAAAATATCTTAATATTGTGCAACTCTTCGTTATGTTATTGTTACTGATGAAGAGTTGAGCGTAGAAATCAGTTTGAGACTCGATATGAATTGCAAATCTTCTGCCGAAAAAAACTAATTTTTACAAGCAAAAGTTGTAGGTATTCTGTAAATACTTTTGATTTAATGTCTAATAAAGAGTAGAACTGAAAATGTATTTAAATTTTGTATAAAAATATTTAGACATTAAAACCCTGCAGCTGCGCGACCATTGCTTCTAATAATAAAATACGATACATTATAGAAAAAATAGAAAAAATCGGTCTGTTTTATAAAATACAATTTCTTAAATTCTAAATTCTGTCTAAAATTTAAAAAAAAATAGTAGTTAAATAAATTCTACATAAATTGTAATACATGCGTATACTCAATTTTCAAAAACACGCAACAAGAATTCGTTGTTACGACCATTGCAAAATTGGCGCCACAGATATCTGCGCAAATTCATCGGAGATACTCCAGTAGATTACTAATAATTACTCGGTTGCTCAAATAATCGCGCATTTATTCGACACGCTTCCAGATGCGGGAAACGGTTAATCGCGGCGCGACGTTCCGCGCGACGGAAGCGATATCGCCGGGCCCGAGCGACTGAGGCTGATAACGCGACGCAGCAATAGCAAAGAAAGGGCAGGTGCTCTGTGCGCGTAGCACCGTCGCTTTTAACTATCGCTTTGCGGGCCGCGCGCTATCAGGAAACGCGCGGAAACAGAAACGAGGAACTGGAAAGTCCTCGTCGTGTCCCACGACGACGACGACGACGGCGGCGGCGGCGGCGGCGGCGGTGGCGACGGCGACGACGACACGGTGACGGTGATAGCACGAGGTCCGGGTGACGTACGTAGAGTTAGGTCAGGCGGGTTAGTATAGGTATAGAAAGAGGGAGCGGTAAAGAGAGAGAAGGAGAGGGAGAAAGAGAGGGAAAGAGAGAGAGGGTTAGAGCGTGTGCTGGTGGCTCTCTGGAAATCCGGCCCGCTCGTGTGGGCAGAGAAAGAGCGCGCCGGCGAATAGGTAGGTACCACCTCTCTGATAAGGAGACATTAGCGCGACCCGTATGCGATAGCGCGCGTCGCTGATAAGCGACGCCGCGTTGCGCCTCGCTCGCCTCGTCGTTTTTGACGGCGTCGGAGAAAGTCATCGCAATGCGGCGCGACGCGACGCGACGCGACGCGACAACCCCACGCACACGCGGATTGGGATGCGACCGGAGAGTTACGGGCGCGATTAACCGGTTATCCGGGTCCGAAACGCGTTACGAAGGGGACACTTCGCGACCAGGTGTATAAAAAGGAAACTGATGAGTTTTTGTATTAATTTTCTCGGAACTACATCTCGCGCGTATGGGTTTCATTTATGAACAATATATTTTATTATATACATATAATTATTTATAAATTATATTTAATTAAAAAATAAATATAATTATAAAATATAGTTTTAATAAATATAATTATAAATATAATTATAAAAAATAGTTTTATATTTCTAAGAACTGAAGAATTTTTGAATCTGTCAAGTAATTCATAATATTCTTCGACTTTTTATAAATTATGATTTATATAAAGATATTTATTTATTTATAATGTATTCATTATAATTTACTTATTTATAGTAATATAACGTAAATGTGTGTGCAGTGTGCACATGATATAAAACATTATCAACATATTTATAATTGAAACGTCAGAAAATCGGACTAAATAATATTGTATAATAACTCAATTACTCTTTCCGCATTACATTTCACGTACTTCTCGGTATTTCGAAATTAAAGGAAATACTCGTTACGCGGTAAGAGCGGAGTTCCAGTTCCGCAACAACCCCAATCCTCCACCGCGGGGAAACGCGACGTGTTTTTCGCGGAATCGATCTCTCGATAACGGCAAATGACTGACACGGCAGGTGGTTATCTCCCCAGTTCTCGTTTTCTGTCAGTCCCAATACATCTCCTAAGGTATGTTTTGCGCGAACCGGCAAAACGCACGTGACCCCCACGAGCGTGGATGTATAACACGACCAGCAGCGCGACCTTATCGGGGCGCTCGATCGAGGCGATGTGTAACAACTACTTGTCCATTACATCCGGTTCATCTGCTCGGGGAAATAATAAAAATCCGACTAATCGCTCAGGAATATCTCCCTTCGAATATATACCCGCACGAAGTCGTACAATGCCCTCGAACTATAAATCCTCGGAGTTGCCTATATGCTAAGAATAAAGATGAATTATTCAGGCATTTACTGGACGTGATTTTCTGATAAATCATTATAAAACGCAATTCTTCAAGATTATTTCTGATAATCAAAACTTAATCAACACTTTCTAAATAACTAGATTTCGATTTACTGAATTTAATCCACGGTATTCATTTTATTTTGTATCACGCGTTTAGTAATAAACGTGCACATGCAAGGCAATAGCTGTACCTCCTCCTCCTCCCCCTCCCCCTCCTCTTGTCGAACATTTACACGAGGGAGAAGAAAGATTCGCTCGGAAGCTGCAACGACAAGAGGCGCGGACGCGCGCGCGCGCGCGCGCGCGAGCGAGCGAGTTATCAGTTCGATAACGCTCATCCTTTGAACGGCCGTCGAGACGGACGCGGGAGATCGCCGGTTTCGAACGACGTTTCATCATCTATTTCCTTCTCCTCCTCCATCTCCTTCGCCGCGTTCGCGCACCATTGACGTGCCGTCGCCAGAGAGAAAGAGAGAGAGATTCTCGACGACGACAACGGCACGGGCGGCGTCACGAGCTTGCGAGGTGCGGCGCGAGAGATGCATTTTCAGAAAAAAAAGTGAAAGGGCGATAAGTTAAGAAGAAGCTAAAATTGTTCAGATTAATAATCGAAGTGTTGCAAAAGTGTGATACATTGGAATACGTGGGGAACATTAGTTCAAAAAACATTAGTCAAAATTTAAATATTGTTGATCTCGTAGGTTTAAAACTTGAATTAATACTTATAAATATTAGCTTGAAAAATTTAAATATTATTTCAATAATAAGCCTAAATTTGCCTAAATTGCTCAACTTCATTTATTTTGCGCGATTTACGATACGTACAAGTCACAGCAGGCAGTGACAAGAAAAGAATAATTTATACGTAGACGTTTGGTCGATAGAGATTGAACGTGCGAAGTGTGTGTATATACACAAACGCTCGTCGCGCGCGCGGTCCGCACTAAAGGCGGGGGAGGGGGGGGGGACGATGAAGGAAAAAGAAACTACTGATTTCTCGTCGAGCCGCAGATAAGGATTCCGGGCGAGGAATGCGAAGACGAGGCGCGATAACGGATCGTCAACAAATTTATTCCGCGATGGGACAACTCGCCGCGTATTATTCCGCAATTTAGGCACGTCCGCGTGCGTCCCGGGCGCGATGATGAGAATTACGCCACGGATTCGGAGCGGACTCGCGCGGCAGCGCGTCAAGAGACGTGATAAGACGTGCACGTTCGGCAGAAATGACGCGCCCGTATCGCCCCGGGGTAATTACGATTTGCCGATTAATCGCATTATTTATAACGCACGATTACGCGCTCCCGGGCAAGAATTCAATAAACCACGTATATTTTTAAGCGCTCGTCCGTAAATCCGCGTACGTAAATCGGAGCCACTGTTCAACTCTCTCGGCAGAATTATATGTGTAGGTCGCTAAAGAAAAAGTCTAAAAAAAAGATCAGCATTTCTCGAAAAGAGTTATCACAAAAAGAAGATCCGTAGATAAAATCTAGCGGATTTCCGGGTCAAATTGTATATTTCTGATAAAAGGAGTCTTGTATATTTCTGATAAAACACGTCATTGGGGTGATCATAATCCCCAGAATATTTTTAATGGCGACGAGAATATAATTTGTTACAATCGTATTTATATTATTACATTTGCTGACCAGGAATTAAGATTGCGACATCAAGAAAGACATGAGATATCAAAGTGATATTTGTACACGGCTAATTTTTTATGAGAGTTTTACGAATTTTATGAGTTTTATATAGAGTTTAAAAAAGTACAGTTCGATATTTTTATTAAATGTATATGTATAGCTCGTTTTCATATTTTACACGGTTAGAAAATTTGTATTAAATTTAATTACATATCTCAAAATTTTTGGGTTATTGCTAACACAAGATGAATTAATATGTAAAAAAGTAACATAAATAAAGTAAAACATAATACAAACGTAACACTTTGACATAATAATTTGAAAACAAATCATGAAAGCATATTTTTTCAATAAAATTAACATTTATAATATGTTAAATTAACACATACATTTATCTTGTATTCATTTGCCTTAGAATTTACGTTTTAAAACTGTATTATTTTTATGTTCTTTACTCATTTACTCGTAAATTGAGCTATTTTATTTTCAAGAAATGTTAAAATCAATTTAACTCAAGATAAAATATTCACGATTATGTTAAAATAACACTCGAGCATGTTAAAAATTCGGCACAAGAATTTTAACAAAAACCATTTCCGATACAAGTATAAAATGTTTTCTGCTGCGTACCATGACCTATCCATTCTGCTTTCGGTTAAATATGACGCATTCTTTTCCATTGCTGCAAATTTGAAGGCCACGGCGGTGTACATAATAATACAGTTTTATTGTACATAATTATAATAATAGCGCAATCGTTTATATATAATTATCAAAATTGCCGTTTTTACATTATTCCACGGTTATCGTTCCGCGTTATTAAGCTGTGTATCGCGACAACAATTATTGTTCGGGCCTCGATTAATGCGGAGCGACGCGAGGAGAGGCCGCGGAAGGGCGGGCGCGATACACATATATCGACATCGCGATATACTCGCTCGCGATGGAGCTTTTAACGTCGCCGTTATCAGCAGCCAGTGCGAGACCCGGGCGATATCTCGGCTCCGACGGGTTTCTTCGGGGGATACGGTAACGTAAGCGTTCGTCGTGAAAACGCGCCTCGGTCACGTTCGCGGCCGCTATCGCGATTTCGGATCTTTACAGCGAGCTGTCAATAGAGCGACGCCATTATGCGGCCGCGTCCACGAGTGAGCGCGCGCGCGCGAGAGAAAGAGAGAGAGAGAGAGAGCCGGCAAAACCTCCTCCTCGTCGATACGCGACGCGTCGCGACGCCGATAAGCCCGGCGCGGGAATTCAAGAAACCAGATTTACGCGGAAACCAGATTGCGATGAGTAAGCAAATAACGCGAGATGCGGCAGTGTAGAAATGTAGCGACCAGTAAGTGTGTAGCATAAAAACGATATGCGCAAGTTGAATAAAAAGGACAACGATAAATTGACATAAAAAATAATGAATATAATATAATAGAGTTGCATTTTTTTTCTGACAATGCAGAATAGAGTGAATTAAAAAACTGAAGAACGGGCTGAAGTATTTTCAGAAATACATCTAACTTTCCTCTTTCCGAAATATAAAATAGAAAAATATGTAATAAATATAATTGCCAGAATTATAGAATGAATAAAAAGAGGGAAAGAGGTATAAAATAATTTACAAAAATTAATGTTTCCAATTTAGAGAATTGAATTATTTTAAAGCAATAATAATATGCGAGTATTAATTTAATTTATGAGTATAAACTAATTTTCACACACACAAATAGTAATTAAAAATTAAATTTAGAAACAGATAATCATTAAAAGAGATTGTAAAATAAGCAAGAATAACGCTGTAAATAATTATACATATATAAAATTTATTAAAAGAATGACGATGATTCCCACATAACTTCGCGGGGGTGCGCTAATTACCCGTGAAAGGGAGACGCGCAAAAACGTTACGCCGCTTTTTCGCAGCGCGCGGGCGGAATATGGCGGGCTCGGGCTTTTCAGCCGTTGGCTTTCAGAGAGCGGCAGATAATGAACGAGCACCCTTGCGACCGGGCACCACCACAACCGTTACACTTCCTACCTACCCCCCCGTGCCGTCCGTGCGTTCCCACGACCGCCGTATTTCCCCTCCCCTCCTCTCACCCTTCTCCACCCCCGCCCTCCCCTCTCCTCCGGATCCACCATCCCCGATGTCAACAGGTGGGCGCTCGCGGATGCCACCGACACAACCTGGCACGTCCTGGGACCTGACACGTCGATCGTCCTCGTCATCCTCGTGATCCTCGACACCCGCTCGTTATGCCCACCCCTATATCGAGTCGCGAACATACATCGCGTCGCTCGCGACAGCACGGAATGCTCGGGATGCCTAATCCCCTTCGAGAACATTTGAAAACTCGTGGAACAACTACAAACCTTTGCCTATCTTGTATTTTAATTTCACTCAACGTATACAGCTAAAAGATTTTTTTTAAATCTGTTAATGGTTGTGACTTGATCTTTTAATACTTCGAAGCTGGAATATTTAAGTTGAAAATTATGGGAAAAATATTTTTATTATACTTCTTGTAACTTGAAATAATTTATACCAATTTATATATCAATCATTTCACTTTAAATAATTTATATCAATAGTAATACTTGTGAAAATGAGTAATTAACAATATACATAATTAGACTTAACGACGAATTGTTCTCACGATAAACTTCGTGAATGTTTTGAAAATGAGAGCATATAATTAGAGATAACTTACTTAAGAGATGATTATTATAAATAAAAAGTTTCCGGATAATAATATCATAATGATACCACTTAAGTTTAGGTAACTTGCTTTAGAGATGATTATTGCAAACAAAAAGTTTCTGGATAATGATATCATAATGATACCATAAATTTATTAAGGTGTTTACTAAGAACGCTTTTTTCCGGGTACTATTGCTTGCAAATTTTTTATCAGTTTCGCGGAAAGAGGGAGAGAGAGAGAGAGAGAGAGAGAGAGAGAGAGAGAGAGAGAGAGGGAGAGAGGGGAGAGAGAGAGAGAGAGGGAGAGAGGTGAAAGAGACGTTGCATCGTGAGTACGGCGATAACGTGTTTTTCAGCAGGAATCAGCGCTCGTGGATGTTTTCACGCGGCTCCTCTCGCTGCATCGCTGCAGATAAATTGTACCGTGCATCGTGACGTTGTGCTCGCGTGTGACTCCATATATCCTCCATATATACCCTCCCCCCAAATCGCCAAATAGTTTTTCCACTCATCCCCCGCGAATCCCTGTGGAGAACCGCGAACGTCGCATCATCGTTGACTGCGTTCAACAGAGAAAGCAGCTATGCAACTGTTTGTCAGATTCTTTAACATGATTGATACTTCATGGTTCTTCATGGATCTAAATGTAGCAATCATATTAAAGAATTTTACAACAGTTGCAAAGCCGTTTTTTCTACTGAACGCAGCCGTTTTCAAATCGCCATGAGACTTTTCCGAGAACAATTAAGCAGTCACGACGCTCGCCGTCGAAATTCGCGCATTGAAATGTCAACGACCGAATGCAACTCGCGTGATACGTATAAGTGCAATCTGGACGCACACGTTCGTCGCAGCCGTTTTTTTTTCCTTTTTCTGAACTGACTCGTCGTCGTTGCGTCGCGACGCGCGATTTTCGTTCGTTTCTCTCATCATCGCGGCGCGCGGGGGCCGGCCAGATAAGCCGCCGGCTGTTTTCCAACGATCGCGGGCTACTGTAAATGCACTTGCAGATTGCATTGTTGTCTTGTCCCAGAGATCACCGCGAGGGTATCGGCCTTAGCCCGCCGCTCCGATATCGGACCGGAGAACCGATATCGCAGCGGAGGAGAAGATGACTTTTTCCCGCGGGATAAAGACCGCGCCGAGATCACGGCAGAACAATACGCGTTGTTGACACTGGCCTGGGACTGGCGGGGCCTCCTCGCGGAACGTTACATACATGTGCCGAATCTCGCGGTAATATTGCGTCCAATATCCTGCCTTTTCCTCGCTGTTTTCACAGACGCCCGAAAAAAAAAAAAAAACTTCCTTATTATCTCATTTCCGACAGATCAATCTTTTTCTTTTTCCTTTATCCCAGATATCTCTCGCATCCAACTCGTCGAACGTATCGTACATATTATGTATCATCGAGCGCTTCATCCGCGCGGCGGATGAAAAAATTATATATTTTAAGTCTTTCAAGACGTCCCCCACATTTATATTTACTGCGCCGTCATTTTTATATAGCCGACGCTATCGCGACGTTTAATCTACAGTGTACGTTACAGATACGCCTTTGTTACAGGCACGCGAGCTGCGCTTACCCCGTCGCCCGAAAGCGGCGTGTAAGCCCAGTTTTGCAACATTATGAATTTCAATGAGGCGTGCGTATAAACGGTGGTGCATGTGTGTATCGATTTTAGCCCTCTCCCTCCCCTCCCGTCCCCTCCGGCCGCGGCGCGGGCGCCGCGGTGAACCGCCGCGAAATTTTGGGCTTACAGACCCTCCCGCGGACGCGTTAATGGGAATTAATAGGTTTTGCTTGGATGACATATTACTTAATTAGCGCACCATTGTTACCACCGCGTTTGGACGGAATATTACTTTACTAGCGTAAATAATGCATTAATCCGCTGATATCCCCCGGCATTATTATTTAGCGCATTATTAAACGACGATACAATTCCGATACAGCCTTTCGTTAATTAATAAGATACAAATACGATGAGAAAGAATATATAAATCGTAAGAAGTGTTAAATTAAAATACAAGAATATCTTTCTTTTCGGGCTGATACGCGCTTCCACGAATTTCCAGCAATTATCTAGCGAAAAAGACAATATAATTCTGATATATATATATGTACCCTTTCGTTAATTAATAAGATAAAATTATGACGAAAAATATATAAATCATAAGAAATATTAAAATGCAAAAAATATCACTTTCTGGGCGATACGACTCGCGGGCAGGCAGGAGGGGGAGTTCTACGTATATCCAAATAAATGCAAATTAACGGCGGGACACAAATTGTATCGCGTCGCACATCCTTCCGTGCTGGTGATAAGAAAGAAAAAAAATCGCATGGCGATCCGGGAACGATAAGGCCATCCTTAACGATGCATCGCGTCCGAGACGCGTGAGGCGAGCTCGAGGTAAATAGGTAATTTCCATGATTCATAATCGTTATCTACGCGATAATACGTTTCTTCGAGCAGCTCGCGCTCGCTCGGCGCGTTCGCCGCCGATACTCCGAACTGCGCGCCGACGTAATGGCGAAGCGACGAGACGTTTCTAATATTATCCCATCGACGGGAGTCCCAGCCTGCCTGATCTGATCGAACGGGGCTCGTACCCGTTCAAGAATCCTCGAAATCTTACGCGAAAAGGCTTATCTTACGAAGGTTATACGCCTTCCAGCGAGCTTCGCATTCTCTCAAAGTCGGATTCTCTCTCTCGTGGCAAAAAATGCCGAAATACAAGTTTTTAGACAATGGACAAATGAAAAATGAATCATACGATCGCGAACGAAGCCTCAAGGACGCGCGATCGTTATCGCGATTGTAGAACATGATTAATTCGTCCTGTGCGCGCATCGTTCAAGCTGCAGCGTATTATTATCTCAGGTGTGCAACGCGTTTCTTATTGCAGACGTTTAGTCACTCGACTCTTACGCCCGTCAAGGTCAGCGTTAAACGGTGGCCGTCTCATTTCGCGTTTGATTAAAACTGAGGCGCGCGATTCGAATTATTCGCCATTTGCGCCTTTCCCTCGTAGAGGAGTCCAATTTAACGCTGACTGAATTTAATACCGGGAATTACTTGTTTCGAGTATTGAAAGCACTGTTGTCCAGCGCATTCGAAGCAAGGTAATTAATCACCACCTTGCAATGTTATCATTTCTGCGATGGTTCCCCCCGCCTGATCGTGCGCGCTCGTGGAGCTCTTCAAATCACGCCCAAAGTAAATTAACGCCCAATCGAATTGAATTAAATATTGAAATTAAATCTCTCGCGTCTCGCGGGATAAGAATGCGCGGCCCGAAACGTTTTATCGCGCGCGTTTATCATTAATAACGTCCAAAGTCTCCATTATTCCTCGCGACTGTCTCTCAACGGGTTCAAACGATTATTCATCGTCGCGGTCGATACAATTAAGACTCTCGGAGCGAGAGCAGCCGAGAAAGAGAAAAGGAGAGACGAATGACGTCGTTGCTTTTTAAGGAGGAAAAAAAAGGAGAAACGACCGCGCGCGCCGCCGAGGACCGTCGTCGATAGGATATCAGCTGATGATGGTCAGCCGGACGGAGATAGCGGTTAATGAGTGCAACGGGAGGAAAGTTTCCATCGGGCGAATAACCAGTAAAGGGGGCTCTCCTCGAGCAAAAGAGACATGGGATAGAGAAAGAGTGAGAGAGAGGGAGGGAGAGGGAAAAGGGGAAGACAAGAAGGCAACCGGATGATGGACTGATTACATTCTCTGAGAGATAGTAGAACGACGATATAGATCCCGGACGGACTTCTAGGAATTCCAAATGCCCGGTGTCATGTTTGTATGTATGCCAGACGAACTCCGATCTTTCTCTTTCTCCGTGAACAGCCGAATTGATTTGTATTGCAATTACAAAAAGCACACGCGTCAACTGTCATATTATTTTAATATTTTCAGTTACCGAAATAAGAAAAACTGGAGCATCGAGAATGCCTGCAGCGCCCGATCAATTTACTGCCTGAAAAGAATCGAAGAAAGAATTGTCCGGAGAACGTTTTCGTACACTCTACTGTACACTGTATATTCGCTCGTTTGCAAAATTTTCTAACAAATTAAATTAATAACGATAACATTTTTTTAAGGCTTCTCTCTTAATCAAGTAATTTTAGAGTAATTAATTAATAATTCTCGAATTCTTGATGTTCTCCGCCTCCGTTTCATTACTACGCACAAAGAAAAAGATACACTGTAGTGGCAAGATATAATGGTGAAAACTGTACAAATTTGACATGTAGAATTAATGTATTGAATAAATTATTTTATGCTTGTGAAGCCGGTTACTAAAAGGTTGCAACACTTTTCTTTCGATAATTTTTAAAACGCGCAAAAATTTTGAAAGTGTGAACTATCTCTGGACACATGTCATACATATATAATGAACAGTTGTGAAAAATTGTCAAAATAATACAAAATTAACAGCTATCGTAATCGCAATTTATAAGAGATAATAGATCGTATTCTCAAAATTTGTGCGTGTTTCAAAAACATCGGAAAAAGTGTTGCAACCGGTATTAATTTTATATATAAAACTTGTTATAGTTGTCACCATTATAGTTGCCTTTATAGTTGTTTTTCTCTGAGTATTAAGCAACCCAGATATTATAGACATTTAAGTATTTGTCATCAAATTTGGCAATTTAACACATCTTCAAGTCTCTAATATATTAAACGGTTACAAAACAAATAACATCTGTATTATAGGAATTTCAGATTTGTCGTATTGCTTGAAATCCTCGAAAACTTTTACACTTACAATTAGAATTATATGTATGTCGGGCGTTGACCGTTGGGAGAAAGAGAGAGAGAGAGAGAAAGCAAAGATTCTGAAGATGTTTTGTATGGAAAAAATGCAATCAATACACACATAGATTGATCAATAAACGCATGGTTTTAGGTTTTCTAAATCATGACATCTCGCTCGAAAAAAAAAAAACAGGTTTTGTAGAAGGAAAAATTCCTCGCTATAAAACAGTGACACTCGGAGAGTACCTTAATTTACTGGCGTCTTATACTTTACGTGCTGCAGCATTTTATCTGCGTTCTAAAAATACGTGATGCTTCCCGATTAGCCCGTAACTAGTGCGCCAGGAGCCATTAAAAAAGCATCACGCATTTAAAATGCCAAGATAAACTAGCCCTTGTTTTCCCTTCATGCCTCTTTAAACGGTCAAACATACATGTGCGTATTGCGCACTTTCGTCGTACTTTGTTCCGCCGCCGTCGGGGCGCGTAAGGACACTTTGGCGGGAGGGGTGGGCTGGTAAGGACAACGACGACGACGACAACGACGACGAGTGAGAGCCGAACGAGAGATACCCTGCCGAAAGTTAAAAGAGAATCCATCCATAAATAAGCGCGGCTCTCGCGAGATTCGCCTCGGCCTCGGCTCGGCTCGACGGAGAGGAGGAATCGGCGCGCGATCTACCAACGGAATAATAATGCGGGTGAAATAAAACCGGCCTCCCCTCACCCACACTCGCGCGCGCACTTACATGCATGCGCGCGCGCGAGCGCGTACGTCGAAGGAGAAGGAGAGAGTGTACCCACATAATATCCCCATAGAGAGATGGGAAGATCAAACACTGAAATTACAGCATTGTGAGCATTCCTCTCGCCGGGCCACTCTTCTTCTTCTTCTTCTTCTTCTTCTTCCACAACGTTGCGCATACCGATAACGTTCTTCCCCCTTCTCTCCTCCCCCTTTTTATCGCTCTTTCACTCTCTTTCTCTCTGGCTCAACCTCTCTCGCGCGCGCCCCGCATAAACACACACTCGCCTGTATAAGGCTCCCTTTATTATCGAGCCTCGGATCGCGTGCATATTGCATCGTGCCAGTACCGGACGCGACGTACCGGCATAAGGACGACGACGACGACGACGACGACGACGACGGTACCGCACCGTCAGATCTGTCCAGGGACAAGTACTTCTACTGGACGCGTCGCGACGTGGGATACACGGACACTTCAGGGATGAACTTTTCGATCGATCTAAGAGTAAATCTTGTCGTATCGAAAACGTGGCCGTTGCACGATATGATTTGGAATTGCGAGAATTAAGACAATAAAGCGTTTGCGAATTATTGTCATTCAAAACACTACAATGGCAGAAGTTTAATTCTCATTCTTATCGCGCAGATTTATTTTGAATTTTCATTCTTAAAAAAATATACACATTAATTGTCATTCGCGTAGCAATTATAAAGGTAATAACTATAATTTTACATGTACGATTAATGTATAGTTGAATAAACTAACGTATATAGTTATATGAACTATTTTATAATTGGAGTAACTGTAAACTTCAATAATAGTTAATAACTATTGTGGCGATCGTGGCGCGAGGAGCTGCGCGGCAGCTTTCTACGCCAAAGATCCAAGTTCAAATCTACCCAGAGCAGTATAACTAAATAATCGATTTTCATCGATTTGGAAGCGATAGCCACCTCTCGGAAGGCAATGGCCGGTGAACTACCGAGAGTACCAAGAGTACTTGCCAAGAATACCTCTTCTGATTGGCTGTTCGAAACCGGCGTTAAAAGTGTAAATCTGTATATTCCATATATCTACAGATATGTGCAGAAAAGAGGGAACCGAATACGGCATATGAAAGAAGAATATTATAAATATAATAGTTATGAAATTGATTATGTTAAATATTGTGGTCATTAAATTTATCTAAATATAAGTATATAATATTTAACATAATGAATTCTTTACGAATTATATTTATATATTCTTTTATTTGTACATATTCATACATATTATATTTATATATTAAACAAAAATATATAATTTATACATAATTATAATTATATAAATGACATATAGTATTAAGTTTTTACAACTATAAATTGCTAACTATCAGATATTACAACTGTAAAATAGTTTATTCAATATGCACATTAATTCTACATATAAAAATTGTATATTTGTCATCTTTATATAATTGCCATTATGTCTTTTTCTCTGACAAGTGTATTACTGTATTCGCTTTCAGTTACTAAAATATTAAAAATTGGAATTTTCTGTTTTTCTTTTCTTTAAGTTATTTTAAGCAAGCTATTTTTTTTAAGTCTCCTCTTTTATCGAATAATAAATCAATAGCTCACAATTAAATCTTCAAATTCTCACGGATCGTATACCACTTTACAAAAACCGACGCGAAATTTCGCGAGAGAGAGAGAGAGAGAGATGACGCGCCGCCTCCAGCAGCCGGGCTTATCACGCGGCACACCTGCGCGCCTTTTGTATCCCGGTATTCGGCGATAAGGATCGGGTTGAACCGTGTGAGAATCGACGAGGACGAGGACGGACGGTAACATTCGTCAGATCGATCGATCGATCGCTCCCTCCCTCCCTCTCGTCCCTCCTCTTCGCCGCCGTCGCCGCCGCCGCCGTCGTCGTCGTCGTCGTCGTCGCTTCCATCTCGCGCGGAATGCATTAAGCCGGACGTCGTCGTCCTCTCCGCGCGAATGGTACCAAGTGAGCGGCACGCAGACGATTTTTAAGCAGATAGGATTCCACCGCACACCACGCCATCGCTTCTTTCAAGCACACCCACACAAGCGCAAGCGCGCACGCACACACGTATACGCCGCGGCGATTCGCGAGCCACATAAAACGACGCGAACGCGGAGAGGAGGACGAGCGGGAGCGGATTCGGTGCGTAGGTCGAGTTTTCTCTTTCTCTCTCTCTCTCACTCACTTGCCTGTTCTTTTTTCCTGAGTCACCTGTTATCGACCTTTAAAACGTTGAGCTTTTTGTCGGACGTATCTCTTTTCTTCGATAAACAGAAGAAGGCTCGCTTGACGAAAATTTACAATCGATGAAGAGACTAACACGTATTTTCAATTTATTAAATACAGTGGAGGCAGAAAAAATAAAGTTAATTTAGTAATTGTTTCATTTATACAATTATCCACGTTCTGCGCAGATAGAAATGAGAAAGATAAAGATCATCGAAAAGACAGGTTTTGTTTAACGTCTTTCAACTTCAAACAAAAAGTGCAATTGCATGTGATTGCATTAACGTATTTTATGTACAGCCACTAAAAATATACAATAGAACGCAAAAATATCATTGTTGACCTTACAATGCAAAAACCACGCAACCAACTTTATTTTATATCGAGCGATTTCTCTCGCCTATTTATCCCTGTTTACTTAACTTGATTAAAAACTCAAGTTTTAATGAGAATAAAAAATGAAAGGTACATTTTTATCTTCCTCGATAAAAAAAAAAAGAAAAAAAATTTCTCCTTCCTGGCAAGAGAAGAATTACAAAGAATAATGAAAAAGAGCGAAGAAGCGCAGATAAAATGCTAACAGAATAGAGACAAACAGGATAAGGATCACCGTAGAGAGACGAAGGTGGAAACCCCGCTGTACGTAATAGTTATTCTTTTTAATTCAGGCGCCATAAATTTTTCAAACCGACGCCATGACGGGGTCGAAGATCACGTCCGTCCCTGATAAAATACACGTGCACATGTACAAACTAGCTATACACGTGCGCGCGTCTTTCTCCATGTGGAGAAACCCGGGGTTGCCCTCGGGGGGGTTGCGGCAGTCAGTCTGCGAGGGGGGTGCGCGCGGTCCCCTCCCAAGGGAGGAGGAGGAGGAGGAAGAGGAGGAGGCGTAGCGGGAGAAGGAGAAACTAACCCCAGACGATGCAGGGGCTGATAAAACTACGAATGATAACGTCTGCAGAGCGCTCGCCCGACTGTTTCTGACTTTTCGCGATAATCTCGTGCCTCGCCTACTGCCCCCTACCCCGCCCCTCCCTCCCGATTTTATCCGCTGTATTTCCTCGCGCAGTGTGTGTAGAAAGAGAGAGAAAGAGAAAGAGAGAGCGAACCGTCTCAAGGTCTTATCCGCGAAACCGGTCCTCCCACGCTTATCAGCGTGTCCTCAGAAAAGTGCTCCGCGATGTCGCCGTGGCGATTACAGCGAGATAAACTGTCGATCGATCGTGCGTTGCCCGACACACATTTTGCAAAAACTTACGGCAATAATGGATTCCCGGATCGCCTACGTCACGCGTGTCTCCGAAAGTGTCTCTCGTTTATAAAAATCCGCATTTTCTAGAGATACGACACATATTTTTATTACAGATAAAGAAAAGTTTCACATTTCTATATACATATGTTATTATGTGTATATAAATTATTATTATTATTATCATTATTATTGTATTATTTATATATAATGTAATTATACAATATACAATTATATTATTAGTTTTTTATTATTATATTGTTATATGCTATTAGTATTACGTATATTTATTATATATTTCTTTTATCTTTGTTTAAAATGTTGCGATCTCAGTATAGAAATTCATCGAAAGATTTCGCAACAGATCAGATTGCTGGATTCAACAAAAAACGCGAATACGTCTATTGGTTTTTTTTTTTTCTAAACAATGTTCGTTTAGATAATTGCGGAACGTACACCGATGATTGAAGACAGTCGTGTGATACTCCACGCGATACGATCGTTAGCTAATATTAATTATACGAGAAGAATGGCATGGACGTCTATTTTTTTGCCCACGAGATGCAAAGTCGCTCGGATTTGCTTTGCAAATGATTCTTATCGGCGACTCGGGCTTTCACGCGCGACATCGGGACGTATAACTTGTATCATTTCTATTGTGTTTTCCTTCACGCGAGACATACGGAGCGCCCGCTCCAGAACGATCGGATCTCGGGAAGAAGAGACTTTCGGAGTCATTCTTAAGTACGATATATCTGACGCGGGTTTCGGTAAACCCTTCTCTCACAGAAAGATAACGAGGAATCTCCCGTCCCTCTTCCTTCCCTCCCCCTCCGTCCGTCCGTTCGCCCTTTTCTCGTGAGCGCGCCAGTTTGTTCGCACAATAATATCTTGTTTAGCCAGACAAACAACGGCACGCGCGCGCCGCCGAAGACACCTAATTGCTCGCTCGTATTTGCTCGATAAACACCTTCTGCAGTGTATAAACTCCCCCCTTCCTTCTCCGCCTCGCGGCAGCGGCCCGATAACGAAAACAGGCGTCTTTGAGTCTCGCGCAGCTTCTCTTATTCCTCGCGTATTCGAGTACTCGGATATCGTTGGGCGCTGCCAATAGTATACCGACACAGATACTCATGATTTTATGGAGCGTTGCAAAATGTAATATTTAACGAGATAATATTTAAAATATTGCGAATTTTATCGATTACTTTCGTAAATAATGTCTAAACAATAGAAATTAAATAAAAAATTTTTACACGTAAAATTTCTATGAAATAAAAAATATTGATCTTTATCATAATAATAATCATAATATGATAAAAATGGAATTAAAAAACATCGCAATAATTGAATTAGGCAGTCGATTGATCCTACAAAATCTTCTATTTATTAATAATAAATATGAATTAATATTGAATGTATGTGTGTGTGTGTGTGTGTTAACTACAGGGAATATTGTATTAATAAGCGCGGAATTAAATAGTCTAAAGATCACTTTACGATCGCTCCAAATCCGTTCCGACTGGTAACGATCGCGAACCGATTTTTCCGAATCGATCGTCACGCGGTTATGGCAGCCGATTAAAAAAATCGTTGGAGCGAGCGATGCACTCTCGTCGGGACGCATTTCGACGTGGGAAGCTTTAATTGCCACCGAGAGGTCGTGCTTAATTTCGACGCTATCGCGATCGGCAGTTGGTGGTATCCCCGGCTATGAAATGACCGAGGCGCCACTCTTATCTGAAGAGGCTCGGATAAGCCCGATGATTGAGGAGAAAAGGGGCACTCGAGATACATACTGGCGCTGCTCGCGGGAGAGGAGACGAGAAAAGAAAGAGAGAGAGAGTGAGACGAGAAGAGATGGCGAGGGGGAGGAGGGACCGGGCGCAGCATCCCGATCGGGATACACGCACGACGATCTCCGCGCCGATACCGTGAAATGGCAGGCACCTGAAAACCGTCCGGTGATCTTGAACGAGGACGCCACTACGAAGCGTCTTGAATTTTGTGGCGAGTTATGTCGTGAAATTCCGCGCTTCGCTTTTTCAACGATCGGCCTTGATGGACCGCTCGCTGAAAACAGAATATTGTCGGAACAATAATCCCGAAAAGTGCAGTGCACTTTAGTTTTAAACGTCATCGATGAGATTTAACGATTTCCGAATATTTCCTTGTGTATTTTTTTTTCATTTTATTTATAAAAATCTAACGTTTTAATTGAAAACAATTTTTTTTAATATGTTTATTTTTATGCGATGTTTTTACAATATTCAATGTGTTGTTTCCGTGACAAAACGTGTATACAGTATGGCAACTAAGGGTTAGTTTAATTAAAGATATAATCCTGTTAATTCAATAACAATATTAATAAAACAAGTGACGGTATTGTTTTAATGTAATATTATTTGTTTCATTAATATAGTTGTTAAATTTAAATTGACAAGATTATTTCCGATTGAAAAAAATTGTTGTTTGTGCTAATGTATTAATAACATTAGTATATTAATGTTATTAATACACTTATTTTTTTCATGTATGTACATCTTTAGAATAAGTGAAGATTTGATTAATACGACAGGCACAAACAACAATTTTTTTTATTTTTTGACAGGACACCCCATATATCGACAGAATGGATAACTTGCATTCTTCGCCGTTTCCGTCTATAAGTATTTGCAATTGCTTAAATACATTCATTTATCAACGTGCGACAATCTAGCGCGAATAACTTTACATAACTCGCCGCGACTGTGTAACAGAGGTTAAATTTGCATTAACACTGGCGCTTTGTAAAACTGATGCGCACGTGATAAATATCTATTCATCGCGTCATCTTTTCAATTTTTTGTTAGAGTACTTTGATCCCAAATTTACAATCTATGAATCACGTTAAACTAACATTTTGCTGATATAAATTTTCTAATAGACTATATTGTAACTTAATTATTTATTTAATTTAATTATTAATAATTTTTCCACCAAATCTATCTTTTCCATCATGCTTTTCTATTGTAGATAAATTTCTCATTCAATAATCGCAATTCTTTAAGCAATTGTTAGTGAAAGCATAAACGGATCTCTTGGAATTTTAATTATTTATTTGATTCAATTATTTATTAAATAAATTTTATAGTTTACTCAATATACATATAATAGCATTTTGTCTTTCATTGAAGCCCTTATGATTAAAACATATTTCTCTCTCATTGTCTTTATGATTAAAATTGTATAGAAGATTTATATGATTATCATACCAAATAAACACATTGCAAAGAAATAAGAGTTTTGCACGTATTCAAGTATATTAAATTACCTTGGATTATGCATTTTTCTAGAATGACAGACGCATTGAATTGTAGCAATTAATGTATCATTGCAGTCAAGATAAGATTAAATAAAAAAAACTCGTTTGTGGATGATGCACTCATATTATACCTAGTTGATTCATACATACGGAATGATTCATGTCGCTTAAGGAAAATGAAAGATTTCGCGACAGTTGTATCATCGATTCGAAATATAAATACAATTATAATACAGATAATGAGCGAACAATGAATACAGATAATAAAGAAACGAATGCGACTGCAAAATTTCCGCAACGACGATGTAAGATTCCTCCTGTAGGGAGGTTTCCGCTCCTACAGCGTCGATTCTATTAAACTGTGATCGCGTTATTAAGCGCGTTATTAATCTCGAATCTCGATCGACGGGAGAAAAAGATCGGGGCGCGTGGGCGCGCATATCGCGCGGCCGAAATCGAAGGAGAGCGCGAGGGAATCGGGCAACCACCCCGTCACTCCCCTCTCGTAGCCCTTATCTCGGCACTTGAGAGAACGCAGACGCTTCGTGGTAATCTACACGGTATCGAATCCCTAAAACCAACGTTAATAGGACGGAGAGCAGAAAAAGCGGGAGAGAGAAAGGAAGCGTGCGGCGTTAAAAGACGCGCTTACAGTCTATTCTCGGAAATCTTACGTGGCGGATAAAGCAAAGACGGTAAGAGATATTTAAATAGAAAGAGAGGAAAAGATATAAATCTAAAGTGACATATCTCATATCTTGATAAAAATTTTGTGATTGGAAGTGTTCTATCTCTATTTTCTATTTATTGACAAGGAGCAGATGAAGGGGTGAGGGGGCGAGAGGAGCATGTGGCGCAAGAGACACTTGTTCAGAAGCTTATGCGCTATATAAAGCAGATAGTAATAAATATTCAGATAAAAAAAGATAGAAATCTAAAATAACGTTATAATTCAGGCGGTTGATAAAAATTTTGTCATTAGAAAAAGGTCTTCTATCTGTTTCTTTTTACACTTATCGTTTCATTCCCATTCAACATTTTCCATTCCTTATCTGTACATGACTAAGAAATCTCGTGATAAATCTTCACTTTAATCTCGTTTTTCCATCTGTATCATATTTTAATATAATTAATGAATTACACAATTCAAACCCGGCTCGGGTCTTTTTTGTTACATTGAAAAAAGACAGAATAATAAAAAAAAATTAACTTTATCGATTGAAAACAAATTCTCGTCCTGTTAAAATTGTCAACAAGTTTTTCAATTAGAAATCACAAAAAAAACTGAGATTTTTTTCGTCGAATTGAATCCCGCTGCAGATCTCACGCGAACAAAATCCCGGATCCCGCCGCGACTTCGCGTAACTCTGAAACAGAGTTTCTCCTGCCGATTCTCCACGCCGAGGAGATCGGCAATCGATCGGCGGCGACGGCGACGGCGGTGGCGACGAGAAGAGGCGGACGACCAAAAACGGCGTTGCGCGACCTCCGCGCACGTGTGCGCGCGCGTGAGCACGCGAGGACACACACGGACACGCGGCCGCGCAAAAAGGCACGATCGCGATTACCCGCGGCGCGGGTAATCGCGGATACCCGCGACATGCCGTGAGCCGAATATTAGCGTAATGAGCTGATAGCCGGACGATACCGTAGATTTTAGCCAGCCGCGACCGTCACGTACAACGCGACATCGAACGCCCGGATCGAGCGATCTCTGACGCGCGCGAGCGACCGCGGCGCGTGGATAATCTCTTCGGTTCGCGGCGAGAGCGATAGATACTCCCTAATCGGGGATAGGGTAAACAGTATCGCGCGCCGATTAGCGGAAACGAGCGATTCGCGGGGCCGCGAACGTTTTCAGGTGCTGCCGCCGGTATCAATTATCGGAGCGTATCGAGGCGCTTTTATCGCTCGAACCTGACGATCGCGGAGTTTAAAGCAATTAATAAGTAATGAGGCAATCAAAATTTCACGATAGCTTGGAATTTATCTGCTTATCTGTTTCCTGAGGGTTGCCTAAAGAATTGTGATCATCAAATGAGAGAAATCAACCTCGAGGTCGAGTAAAAACTTTTTAATAAAAAAAATATTTATTGGAAAAAATTATGAAGATGATAAATAAACGGAAATTTAATTAAATCTTTGCAATGTCAAGAATATTGGTCGAGAAATTCCAAAAGATCCGCTTATCCATTTTCTCAAAAAATTGACTAAATAATTGCGGCCATCGGATGAAAAATCAATCAAAGGAACAGATATATCTGTTGGAGAAAATTGTAAAGATGGTAAACGGAAATTTAAATAGATTAAATCTTTGCAAAGATTATATAAAAGAAAGATCGAAAAATTCAGATATCAATCGAAACTTATCAGAGATGTATGAGAAAATGAGTATCACACGAGATCTCTGCTAAGAAAAAAGGGCCCTTTCAATGCAAAGTATAATCACGATTTATTGCAACACGCTTTCGATCGTCGGAAATCTCAGAAATCCACAAAATCCTTCAAAATTTTCGCGACAATTTAATTGCCAATATCGAAATCCATGTTTTTGGAGCATACATAGAGTGATTCGGAGCGCATCGTATAACGTCAAAGAAGAAAAAGAAAGAGGCATGAGGAAGGTCCATCCGCGGCCCTTATCTTCCCCTCGCCCGTGTCCCTTATTCCGCCGCCGCTGCCGCGGATGTCTCCCGCGATCCCCCCTTTCACTCCCCCGCCACGCTCTCTTTCTCTTTCTCTTTGGAAGGCCCTTCCTGCCTTCGCGGAGAAACGCGCCGGAGACAACTATCGCGCCGCTGATCTCGCCTAGTTAGCCTTTCTTCCCTCGGTCCTCTCCCGTCGCTCCCCTCTCACTCCCCCCACCCCTCCCCCACCCCCTTTCCACCGCTGTCCTTCGTGCCCTCACCTGTAGTACCTCTCGTTGGATGCACCTCGTACTTCCTTCAGAGAGCGCGGAACCGATGTCGGGGCTCGCCTCATAAATACCAGTCGAGGAGCCGAAGCGAACGAAAGGGGGACGACAACGGCGGAACGGGGGAGGGAAACGGGAGGGGGGTAAGAGAGGGAGAGGGAAGGGCGAGCCTACAAATTGCTACACCGCATTGTGGTGTCACTCCGGCCTGTTACGACACGGCCCCGGCATCTCGCCGGAATGGTGTCCGCGCGCGCGCGCGGTTCTCCTCTCCTTCGTATCGCCCCCCGTTCGTACCCCCTTTTCTCATCTCTTCCCCCCCTGCGTTCTCTTCGCGGTGTCCGTCGACTAAGGGCCGAGAGAGACGGGAGGGGCCCCCTACATGCGTGTAAACGCGCCTTTACACCGATAACCCGCCTGTTCCGCCGCAAGTGAACCAGGCGGGATCTCTTTTGGTCCTCTCGGAGGGCGTTATCGGGCGGACAGGGAGACGCGATTCTCCCATGCGCCAAGAGTGAATTCGAGCGGGTACGACTATAGACAATAGAAATTCGACCACTTTTTGGATTTTAAAATGAGAATTTCTTGAATTGTCAATATACAGAATATTTGAGTTTCATCGAATATTTCGGAGTTCCTTACAATTTTTAACAATCAGTGCTCCTCGCGCTTTGCTTAATTATTTAAAAATCCGCCAGATTCTAAAAACTATCCTTTTACAAAGAATTGAATTTTTTATATCCTTCTTTTGTATCCTTCAAAACTTGGGATTTTTCTGTTTAAATATTTAGAATTTTTTTCTATTCAGAAACTCAGACGTTCATAACTTAAAAAAAAGTTATATCCTACAACTTTAAAACAAAAGATCGAAATCTAAAGAAAGATTCGAAGTTTTGAACTTCGAGTCTTCCTTTTTAAATGTTTAAAATATTAGATTTCTTTAAACGAAGCAAATATTATTACCGAAACGAGCCATCAAATCGATTGTTAGGGTTAACATCCTCTCGTGGCTCGCGCCGACAAATTTACACGATAAAACAATCAGCCGCAATGTCGAAGTGTCGTACACCAACACAGACCCGCAAATCACATCTCGCACGGACCTCAATGTGCGCCGCCACAGTGCCAACCAGCTAATATACCATATACAAGACGCGGCGTCCGACACGGCGGGTATATGCATGCGTCAATGTGTTCGGCATCGTGTCTATCAGCGGCGACACGAGGCGCTCGCGTTACATCTCGCTCTTCTGGGACGGGGAGAGAAGGAGAGACAAGAGAGAGAGAGAGAGAGAGAGAAAGAGAGAGAGAAAGAGACCGTTCGATCATTCGGATCGAAGAGAACGTTCGATTAAGCGGACGAAAGGACTCCGGCGGAGGTGTCGCTATCGGGCGATCTCACCGCGCGCGATGATACGCGAGAAACTTACTATATACGCGGGGAATCACATCTCGGAGGGGGCGGCCGTCGTATTAGCAACGATACCGGCAACAACAACGGCAACAACAACGACGCGGTGGAACGGGGAGACGCGCCTCCCTCGGGGCCAGTGTCTCTCAGATCGTCTCTCGGGCCCGTCGGAGTACCGTTTCACCCTCCTTCTCCCCCCTTCTAATCTTTTGCGTTCGTCGTTAATCGAAATATGTATAATTGATCGTACAATCGCGAACGACTGAAAGTTACTTGTGAGTCTCGGAAGAGGGAGATCCGACCGCTTTAACTTTCCACTTTTCACAAATGGGCGACTTGCGGCTGGCGGGGGAAGGGGAGGACCATCGATGAGAACCGTCGCTCTGCGCGATCGATGGCGAGCGTGGCGATGGGAGATATTCTTTACGGCGAACACGATTCAATAAAGCATTCTATAAAATCATCGCTTATTAATTTGACGCTCGCGCACGGCCGGGGGTCGCCCGCGCTGAGACCCCCGCGGGGCGCCTCGCCTTCCTTTATCCCGCTCCGCATCGTCGATCGCCGGCGCCGATACTCGGTCGCCGGGGCTCAAGGAGGAGAAGGAAGAGGGGGGGGGAGGGTTGAGGGAGGAAGGGAAAAGAGAGAGACATGCGGGGCCCTCCCACGGGCCCTACGTAACACTGGGCACCCTCAGGTGGCGCGTACCCGGGGGCGCCTCGTTTCGAAATTGCGGCGGCGACGTTAGCGCGAGGAAATTTACCATATTATTTATGAGCGTCGGGGGAAGGCCGATGATCTTCTCCTCGTGATATAACAGGGAGTGAGATTGGGCCTTTGTAACGTAATAGAGAATAGATATTAATAGATTGCTATCGTATCGGAGAAGAACCTGAGATGATACCAGGCATATAAAGTTTTTCGCGTATTTATCGAGCGTCCGAAGGATCAAATAATAACATCGTATGTAAATTGAATCGCGCGCGCGTGAACTCCGCGCAATTTAATTCTAATAATTTCCGCGAAAAGGCATGTCGCGCGGTGACGTCACACTTTCGCGTCTCTCTCTCTCTCTCTCTTTCTCTCACGCGCTATTTTAATTTCAGACTACTTGAGACTAAATTAAATTAATTTAATATTTACAGAGAAAGAGAGGGAGAAACCGACATATAAATTTACACACTGCGCGAGAGACACTTGAGAAAAATTCCCTGCCGGATGTAAGATCTTCCTGCAAGAAATGCTCCTTTACTATTTTACTATCCGTTCTGTAACGTAGAAGTAATATAAAGTTATAGGTGTCCAACGTAAAGTATAAAAAAAGAAAATTAGTTTTTCACAGTTGAGTGGGGAAAGGATTACAAGTGCGGCCGAGTCTTCGTCATTCTGTGACGAAGCGCTCGCGCGCGATTAATGCGCATAAATTTTAATCGAACGAGGATGAACCAAATTTACAGCTAATCGCCGCCGACTGCATGATTGTATTTATAAACTGACTGTAGAGTGATACGCGAGCGCGAGAGGAGGCACGGTTGCCGCAACCGGCCGTGTCGAGAGCGATATACGAGAGATAAGGGAGCACCGGGTGACTGCAAAATATATTGACGACGTCAGAGGGACGGGCTTATCGGTTAAGCGCGCTTTTCGCCCAAGCCCGCGGCCGAAACTCTCGCGTATTTTCGCCGAACGCGCGCGGCCTCCGTGCTTCGCCCGTCCCGACTTCCGCCGTCGCGTCGTACCGAACGCGCCATCGGAATTCGCCATAAAAGGCAGAAACGTCGGGGGAGGAAGGAAGGGTAGAAGAGAGAGAGAGAGAGAGAGAGAGAGAGAGAGAGAGAAGAGAGAGAGAGAGAGAGAGAAGAGAGAGAGAGAGAGGGAGGGAAGCGCAGCGCGGCGGCGGTCGTGCCGCGCTCCGAGAGTCACGGATCGCGATCGTTATCGCCGTCACTGCATATGTGCAATGCACAAGGCGAAAAGTATCGGCGCGCTATAAAAGTGCCGCCGCCGATTCCCCGCGGAATCGTTTTCTACGTGGCGGTGGTTAGTCAAGGAGGCGGTCGGCACGAAACGCGAGGGGGTCAATAACACGAAGAGAAAAAAATGCTCAACGAGTCCTCGGTGTTTCTCAAATCTTCGTAGCACTGGTGATCTCTGCTGGAAATTCCAATGAGGAATCGTGAAAATTTTCGTCGGAGCGAATGCAGATTCAATATATGTGATCAAACGGCGAAACTTAGGTGTTCAATTAATTTTTAATTAGCTCCCCGGTAGCTTTATTTTAGTATTTTAATTTGACGATTAATTTGAAGATATCGAATTTTGAAAAAAAATTTTTTTAATTAATGAACGTCTCCGTTTAATTAAGTTTTCTTTTTAAAAAAATCAAAATTTGTACAAAAAGCGCACTTATAAGACGGATGTAATTTTGTTAAAAAAATTAAAAATGAGATTAAAGAATAAAAAAAGAATGATTTTACAAATAGTGATGCCAGTTTGATATAAAATAATGAATATATTCCTCGCATTCAGACGAGAATACATAAAAGGAGTAGAGATAAGAAGATCAAATTAATAAAAAAGTGGAAATTATAATAAGATTGATTAAGTAGAATGATTATTCGAAGCGAATGATAATATCTCGGATTTATTTTAATCGCGAGTGAAGGCAACAGGGAGAGAGAGAGAGAGAGATGCGAAAGGTAAAACAACGAAGTGAAAAGGGGGAGAGAGAGGAGGGAGAAGACGTATTAGCGGGTGGAAGAGGGGACGGGCCCGCTATTTTAACACGGCGTTATTAACTCAATTACGGTCGCTCCCAATTAGCAGTCACGCGCACGAGCCGGCTTCGCAATAATTACTCGGCCATTAACGTCGGTGTCCCACGAGAGGGCCCCCAATGCATGTCGCGAACGCATGATTTTCCTGTCCCGCTATGGGGGACCTCCGGAAGGAATCCTATAAGAATTTTGGGAATGCTATAGAAATTCGCGCCAGTTTTTTTGCTCTCACTAACGTCAACACTAATACAACGCTAATATTTAATACAGCATAATATAATTTGTCTGAGTTTTTCTACAATATAGGACAAGACTGAATTCCAACAAAATTAGCAGCTTTCTTCACAGAGTTGCAATATTGAATTTTTTTTTTAATATCGACAGGAAAAAAATATTTTTTTTGATTGCAATTTTAATTTTCTCCGAAACAAAATCGATCAGAATTCACATTGAAAAATTCTGATTTTTTCCGAAGACATTTTCAGGGAAGAAAAAAAATGGAGAACGTTACGGCGAAACGGTCGAGTTATTCTCGTGAGAGTGAGCGATTTCCTCAAAACGAAATCGATAGGTTCGCGAGGCGAGAGAACATCGTGAAACAGGGTACCGGTGAGAGAGAGAAGAGGGGAGACAGAAGGAGAAAAAGAGGTACCCGGTCCGACGAGTCGCCGCCGCCACGTGAAAGTGGGTTCCAACTTTCGTGATCGAGCCACGTGATCGCGAGATCGTATGCCCGCGCCGCGACAAGGGCGAAGGGGGCGAGCGACGAAAAGGATCCAGACACACTGGATCTGGGCACCGGGATCTCGTCTGGCCTCGATCGTTTCGCGATCGCGAGAAAAGAACGGACGCGAGCATCTCGGAGCGAGAAATGATTCGCGGAAAACCGGAGAGAATGGAAACTATACCGCGAATCACGAGAGCATCGATTACTTATTCGCGCTTTTTTTTCAAACACACTTCGAAAAGTGATCGAAAAATCGATGATTTGAACACGGAGATATTTGCGGCTGTTTTGCCTTGAATCTTCTTTATTCAAGAATCGCGTGCAACATTGTTTTCTTTAAATGACGATTTAAATTGGAGTTGAATATCGCCGATAATTGGGACGCTCTAATATATTTTAATTAGAATTTCATGTGTGGCAGAATTACTAAATTAAATAAATTAATACATTTATTCAATAAATTATTATTAATCATTGAATTATTTATTATTTATTACTAAATTGAATAAATTAATGCTTAAATAAATTAGTTACGCAACATTTTTAAGAAATCCCAGTAGATTCTTGCCCAGATAAATGCATCTATCTATATGTTACGGAATCTGGATGGACAGCAGTCGAGGATTGGGCATCTCGTCAAAGTGCGAGGACCGACTGCGGAGGGCTAATTATACAAACGCGCGAAATCCGCGTAATCGCGATAGTCACATCTGTCATGTCAGCCGCCGAGTACGTGCGTGCTCATACGCTACGTTGGCCCGTTAGAATCGAAAGGTCAGCTGACAGGCTGCGGCAACTGAACGCGTCGCGTTATCAGATAGGCGGAAAAAAAAATTCGCACTCTGCTTTCGACGGGAGAAAGATACTAGCAGAATTCAGAGCGGCCAATCGACCGATACGTCAACGTGTGCATTTCTCGAACGTGCGCAACTTGCCCGTTTACTTCATTTTCGTAATTCTCATTTATTTTACATTCTTACAAAACCTCGCGGACTTTCTTGGCAATTCAATAAATTTTCTTCTATCACATTCATATAAGCTAGCAAGTATATTCCATAGAATATCCTGATAATAAAATCAAACTATAAGAGTTTAATGGTGAAAATTTTACAGCGGTAAATAAAATTTTTGACCAGAAGAAACTATTTCTAAATAAAGATGGCCATGGTCATTATAATGATATACATAATAGGTATTAATAGTAGATTATGTTCATTAAATTTTGGTACTACTAATATTCGTTTATCGATTGCTTATCTATACTATATTTATTATCACATATCAAATAATTTGATAACAATAACTATCGATAGTTATCGTGATCAAACTATCGTATCTAGTGTGAGTTTTGATTCTATTGTTATGTATTTAATTTCTATAAGCATTAAAAAATAATATATACTTCAAAAATATCAGATCACAAATTTATATCTCTTAATTTAAATCTCTTTTCAAATTAAGATTTCTTATTAATTTGTCTTCTTCTTCCACTAAAGAATTAATTTATAGTTGCAACGGATTTTCTGTAAATTTATACAGTAAAGCAATAAAGCATTTTCTTGATGATTTTTTCATATATCTTTTTTTATTAACTTTATCGAATTCTCCAACATTAGAATAAGAAAACCTCGTTTCAAGTACGATAAAATTTATATGAATTTAATTCAAAGTTCAAGATACTAATGTTGGAAAATTTGATTAATATATAATAATAAACTAAATATTTCGTAATAAAAAATTAACTGAGCATTCCATCTCGCACTTTCAATCCATTTCCTAAACAATTATATCCTTTACCTGATCTTTTACCTCTTCGACTCCGAAAGACAGACGTTGAATGAACCGTTTTGTCGCGAGAAACTCGTTCGCCTTCGACGTCGCGAATTAATTTATTCGGTCGTTGATTTATTCTCGAAGGAATTTATTGCTACCATCGGCGGAGAGAGAACCAGAGAGAGGAAAAGAGGAAAGATAGAAAGATAGCGATCTTTTTTTAGATCGACAACGAATTTCTAAGCACCTTTCCTCGATATCGATAACAGCATCTCGAATTTCGCAAATTTTCCATCAAATTTGAGAACATTTAATTCCACTTTCGACATATAAAATTGCAAACTTTGCAAACAGTTTTTTAACCACTCTATTCTTACGTCAAAACTTTTAGTAGGTAATTACGCTATTGTTAACATTTATTATAAATCAAGAATATTGAAGAGCTAATAATTGAAATCAATTTTTAAAAAAATCTAATTTTCAAAACGTTAAAATAATTTTTTTTCAGTCGATCTTATAATTAAAATATTATATTACATTTAACTTTTATGTAATATCTATAATTAAAAGTTGTAATTTAAATATAAATATAAATGTTACACACATAAATCTAAATAGAAATTTGAATGTTACACAATAAATTCGCGATTGTCGGTTTGACATTACAATGGCTCGAACGATTCACGCACCGTATCTCGATGCTTTCGAATTCGACAAACTAATTTTCCCAAAGCCGCGCCGCGGTTTCAAAATCTCACGCCAATGGCACACGGTACTCCGGAACCTTTGAACCGCCGGTACTCCTAAACCTGTTGTGTTCTTTCGTCTCCTCTCGGATTTCGAATTCGAGGAAACGAAATCTGAATTAACACGCGGTTGCAAATTTAGCGAAGCCTGCCGCATCTCGCGAGCTGCCCGTCTCTCGAGCTAGCCCGACAAAATAGTCGCACGTGGCGAACGCGAATTCGGCTATGCAACGACAAGCAATGGCGGCGACAAGAATCTTTCGCGAAAGGAAAGCGCGGCTATCAAAAGCACATGCCCCACATACGCACGCACGCCAGGCAGGCCAAGCACGCATAGTAAACGGACATCGCGCCGTGGGCACGTGTTTTCCACACCAGAGAGAAGCGCGCGTGAGAAGTAAGCCGGCCGCCCCGGGTTTACAAATAAAAGCACATATTCGGGAAGACTCACGTTTCAGCGGTTTGGGGTTGCTCTGCTTGCGACGTGACATCCTCTGCGCTCTGCCATCACCCGCTCAGCGTGGACATGTCGCGTTGCGTGGGTGCAGCGTGTGGGTGGGCGATGATCACAGGTGAGACGACGGACGGCCAACAAAATCGCGGACACAGCACACGGAGTGCGACAGCGTGCGAGGGAAGCTAAAGGGTGAAGGGGGGATGTACACGGCGACAAAGGAGAGGCGCAGCGAGAAAGCCGACGGACGTTCAGCACGACGACGACGGGACGGGACAGCACGATGTTATGTATGGAGCGGTGGAAAACGCACTTCTCGGCGGCGCGTGCAGGGATTTCCGTCCGTACAGCGTTACGATTTCGCGGCGCCCGTGGCGTACGTACGACACGACGGCGGCGGCGACGACGACGACGACGTGACGGAGCGACGATCTCAAGTGACGCCGGCAGTGGCGGCGCTTCCGGTAAAACGCGGACGCGCACGCCGATTACGTTCGAACGCGGCCGCTGTCAGCGCGCAACTAAACAAACGCCGCCGCCAAACACTCCCCCCCCGGCGCTCGACACTCTCTCGCCGCGCGGTGCGCCGTGCGGTGCGACGTGACCGCGTGGGGAGCGCCTGGCAGAGAGGCTAGGGAAACGGGCGGCCGGCGCGGCAAAGTTTGAACGCAGCGGCGCGCCTGCGCGGGCCGCGTGATCGCAAACGGCGCGCGGTGCGAGTCGCGCGCCGACGAAAATTCGAACGCTACCGCCATCTCGAGGGACCTCGAGGAGGAAGGATGAATAATTGTGCGAGCGATAACTTACCCACGCGCGCGCAACGATATGTACGATTGCACGAAGCTCGCTTGACGATTATCCACACGCGCGCAATAGTATGTACGATCGCACGGAACTAACTTGATAAAAACTGTCGCGCGTTAGCACCGATATGTATGTATATATTCTGCAATCGCGCGCGCGATATCGCCCAAAAATCTTTACGGACAAAAGATCATATATATCGTAATTATAAACCGCAATTATAACTTACGACACTTAATCGCGGCACTAATCGCAACGAATTATTTTCTTCGCCACTCGATGTTTGATCGCATTACATTTTTATTATTAATTTTTCAATGACCGCCGGTTTGTTCTCTGTGACTTCACTAAGTCTGATTTCAACTGATATTCATTATTCAACGCATGCAAAAGTTACCTACAAAGATTATTGATTAAATTGAAATATAAAGAACACGAGTGCGAGAATCAATATGGGACATAACACGTTACACAATTAAAATTATTTCGGTCTTTGGATAAAAAGAAAAGTTCTCCTTTATATCTAATATTATCATTTCAAATTTTGTCAAAATGTTATGCTACATTAAAAATAAAAATTTAATTATACACAAAACGCTGTGCAAGACAAGGCATAAACAAGTCTCTTGTTTTTCATTTCAGAAAACTCTCGATCATCACTCAAGACAAACGGATGGTCCCTCGGTGCCCAACGGTGAATCTAGGCGATAGGGCTAATTGCGCGTAATTGATTCGAAAAAATTTACTTTGTACAATTAAAAATATTAATTGGCCGCGCTTCTTCAATTCAAAATTTAAGTATAAACAAAAATTTTACGCTTAACGCGTATATTAATTTCGTTATGTATTGATTTTTCAAATTGAATGACTCTACTATTGTATTCCATGAAAAATTAAAACTTGTGCAAACAAAATTTTAAAACAAACTTATTACACAAATCTATTACATTAATGATAAATTTCTCAACACGAAAACCGACCGCGAAGATGCGTGCATGTTATTCATGCAAAACGCATCTTGAAAAAATCTCTAAATATGAATCAATGCATAGTCATCAATGGTTATTCATTGAATGCATCTGCAGTGTCAAGTATTTCTTTGGTAATCAGTGAAATTATAGTTAATTTTAATAATTCAATTATAGATTATGAATAAAATTATAGTTAGATTATAAGTACTGACTCAATCAGTGATTTTTCAGAACTTTTCCACTGATTCAAATTTCGAGAGTATCAAGA
>NW_012028355.1:219862-220489 GCF_000956235.1 Wasmannia auropunctata
AAAAAATTTATTTAATACACAATAATTACTAAACATTCAAAAAAAGTGACTTAATTCTGTGTGCTTTTAACATTACCGTTTAGTTGTTTCGTCACGTCCTCTGTAATGTTTTTGCAAAAAAATACTCCATACTAATTTTTGCTCTCTCATCAACGTCCTTCCGTTTCCACGACTGATTGTTTAAAGATTCCTCCTCATTTCTCTTCTACAAGCTGCACCAAAGACTTTTCGTCTGCAGCAAAAGTCTCCTATTGAACTCATTATTACTTTCCGATAAAATCTCAACAATTTCTCGATATCATCTTGTGTCATTGCTGCAGCTTCTCCATGGCACGTGCAATAGACATTGCGTTTTGCGCGTTTCGCGAAATCATGAATTAAATTAATTATCGTTGCAAGGGACACGGGACCGATTGTGAGATCGTTTCGAATGTCACCGACTTCTCGCATCACGTTTCTACACGCGTCTAACGTCGACGAGGCTTTCTCATTCACGATCCAAAGACTTCTTCTAGCCGAAGCTAGGCATGGTAACAAGACGTTTGTGTACTAAGACAAGCGGACCTCGTTTTGGGGAGTCTTCCGCCCACGACTAGATCGGAAGAGCACACGTCTGAACTCCAGTCA
>NW_012028356.1:0-1722 GCF_000956235.1 Wasmannia auropunctata
TGAGACACGTACGCGTCGAAAACGCCATATCGAACTCACCAAGTATACACGATACAATATACAACGTGCCTCCAATTGTCTCTTTTTACGCCAATCAACATTGCAAGACAAACTCAACCATTTATTTCGCAGAAAGAAGATAATGAAAAGGAAGACAAGGAAGAAGAAGAAGAAGAAAAAGATGAAGATGAGGTCTTTGAAACAACGAATTCGCTAGAAACATCTGTTAGAGAGACTCTACAGATGCGACAGGGTCGCGAGGCGTTATAAAGTAAATTAGGTCCATTGGGTAAAAAATACATAAGCGGTTTTTTTAATCGTCATATGGATATGGATTACGTATATGGCGTATATTTCGACGAGGAAGGTACGATGCTTGGTAGCAAACGTTTCGATGTCGATATTGATGATTCAATGATCATAGGTGGCATAAGGTTCAAAAGTACGCCTGGATTGTATGAACTAGTTTTTAAAAGTGAACCGGACAAAACGATTTTCACCATGAACGATAAATTAATGTATAAGGATATACTACTATTGACGAACGCTCACAGACGCGATCACAGCGCTCATGGACCGATTATGGGTAATAAAGGAACAAAGTACAGAGAGATTATTGGACCTCTTGTAAATGCTGATAAATTTCGTAGAAAACATGGAAAAAGAGGCGCTGGTGTACCATTTGCCATGAGACTGACTAACAATAAAATAGATTATGTTCATTGGGATGCTCCTAATAAACTTATAAATCATCTTCGATTGCTCGACGCTTCTCATCAAGTTGGAAATCATGCTCACGACAACGAGATTTTATCCATACTCGAAGAGCTTCGCGAAACTGGATTGATACTATAAAAAAAAAAGGTGTCACATCGATTCTGATTATCTACGAGTTCGTCGCAATGTTCGTGAACAAGTTCGGAATGCCCGGAATGATGAGACACAACGACAGTACGAGAGGAACGATTGAATCTCTACGAAACTACGTGCACGAAAGTACGTTACATTTGAACGTAAATCATTTTGACGCTCGAAAGCTAAGAATACGCCGAGTAGCCGCTCCAGTGGACGACACTGATGCCGCGCAGAAGAGTTACGTCGAAGACGCGTTCAAAAATCTAAAGGATAAGATCGAAATATTTCGCGTTGACACAGAGAGAACCTTTGCGACATTTCAGAGTGATATCAACATCTTATCAAACAGTGTAAAGTTTCGTAATAAAACGCGAAAATCGTTGGACGACCTTCACGCGTTTCGTGAGAAAAGCAACAATGATATTTTGGCGCAACGAGAAACAGTTGAGCAGAATATCAAAACTCTGATGGACGAAATAAAAAAAAGCGAGATTCGTGTGAGAGAGGAACAAGAGAAAGTCAGGACGACGACATATAAAGACTCTAGCAATCATGAGATATATCGTCATAATTCGTGGAATGTTGGATAAATTAAGTGAGGACGAAAAGCACAATCGAAAAATTCTCGAAGAACTTATAAATAAGATCAATAAAATGTCGGTAGAAAAAAAATAACGTAGAATCAAAATTGATACAGTAAAGGTTTTGCACTGTGCTGTGAAGCTAACAAGAAAAAAAAAATACCGACAAACCAGGGATAAGTATCAAAAAGCGAAGACTCGTGGAGGAGTTACATAAGCCGGCACGAAGGAACTTTCCACGTCGCCGTGTAATAGCTGTCTCTTATACACATCTCTGAGCGGGCTG
>NW_012028356.1:10058-10468 GCF_000956235.1 Wasmannia auropunctata
AAAAAATGTAGAGCTCTTGAAGCTGCCGATACCTTATTAGGTATTTCTTTATATGGAACTGATCGAAATACGACTATTAAATGATTAGATGTTAATCAAATACGATACAGAAAAGTCAAGAGCTATAAGGAAATTGAAGCTCTTAATAAAAATTCTACAGACATATTTTGTCCATCTGTTATAGATAATCATTATCCAAATAGATCGGAAGAATTTGAATTGATGTCTTTATATGAATTTGCACAGTGGTATGATATTACAAAAATCAAATCACGAAGTAAAAATATTGAATACTACGAGCTGAATAATGGTTAATTATATAAAACGGCGACAACATGGATATCTTATTAATCATTATAGATATGATGTTAATGCGCGGCCGAAAATTATTTCTTTTCATTACTTCTTAT
>NW_012028357.1:0-1507 GCF_000956235.1 Wasmannia auropunctata
TCTTCCAATGTTATGAAAGCGTTTGATACAATATTTAAATTGTTTCATACTTCTGACATGTCCTGTTATCCTCCGCAATGTGAACATTTGTATTTTATTATTCAAAGATCGGTTTACAAAATTCAAACTCAATTTGATAAGTCAATTCCATATATATATAAGACATTTTAAAAGCATTTGAAGAATAATTTAATTTTTTATTGAATACTCTATATGAAAATGAACTTGAACTGTTATTTGTGTGGGAAAAAATTTCTTATTATAGATAAGCTTATATTTCATTTAGAATATTTTCATAATATTTAAAACAATAATGTTTATCCTGTAGTAGAGTGCAGGAGGTCTTTTCACAAAAGATTTGTCTATAAAAAACATATTAAAACTAAACATCATTCAGAAAATTCTCAAATACATAGCAATTTGTTTGTAACTGATAAATGCACTATACAATTGCCAACTCTTATTTCTTCGAGTAATAATCAAACCCAAATTATACAAGATAAATCTACTTTTAACATACAATCTGAAGAAACTATTTTTAACATAGAATTTAAATTTCAAGAATTTATAAATATTTTGAATGCATCCGTTGTAGAATTTGTCAGCAATATGAGTTCCAATATGTTATTAAATCGATTGGTACTTCAAAAAATAATACAAAATTTAATCAAATTTTTATCTTCAGGTTTCATTAATATTATATTAGATTGTATTGATCATACTTTAAGCGGTACAGATAGTTACATTATAAATTTAAAGTCCAAAATTAAAACTATGATATAAATGTTGATTACATGTTGGGAACAATTTAAAACAGATTACAAACGATTTAAATATTTTTCAACTCATGAAAACTTCATTCAATCCGTTGAATATGTTATCGGATCTACTACGGACGAATCTAGAAAAAATGAAGTTTCTTTGATATTGAAAAATCGTACGGCCATTTACATTTCTGTAAAAAAAATTTTAAAATGTTTCTTAGAAATTCCTAACGTATTAGATGAAATTACTCAATATCAAAATGAGAATATACCAAGTGATCTATTGACTAACATTTTGCAAGGTAAATTATGGAAAAAAATTGTTTTAAAATATTCAAATAAAATAGTAATGCTTTTAATATTATATTTTGATGACTTTGAAACGTGCAATCCGCTTGAAAGTCACTCAGGCATGTATAAATTAGGTGCATTGTATTTCACAATTGCTTCGATACCTCCGAAATATGCTAGTCGAATAGAAAATATTTTTGTTGCAATGTTGTTCCATAGTCAAGACCGTATAGAACTCGGAAATAGATCTATCTTTAATATTTTACTTGAGGAGTTAAAAAGTATAGAGATTGAAGGATTATTCATTACATCAAATGGCACAACATTAAATGTATTTTTTGTAGTAGTTCTTATTGTTGGAGATAATTTAGGAATTCATTCTATTTTTGGTTACCAGGAAAGTTTTTCAGCAAATTTCTGTTGCCGATTTTGTACTGAAAGATCGGAAGAGC
>NW_012028357.1:10685-11735 GCF_000956235.1 Wasmannia auropunctata
CTAATTCTACTATGTCTCACTAGTTAAACATGTAACCCTGAAACATTGTTGGCACAATAATCATGAATAGTATTACTAACAACTATTTATTGTTTTAACTATAACAATCCGCTAATAATACCATTAACTATGTCCCTGTTATTCGAATAACAATTAAGTTTTGTTATTCAAATTTCACTAAAGTTGCATTAACGATAATACAACGTAAGAATTAATAATTTTATGTTTCTTTATATTTTTAACTGGTTTTTATATTAACACAAATCTTATTAAAATATGTGTGCATTAGGGCAAAAGAACGTTCAGAAAATTGTTTCAGGATTTTTGAATGAAATCGATTCTTTTGTGATACGTGCACGCGAATTCACTTTGAAAAATCAAATTTGCTATAATTTTTCAAGTTCCCTGGAATGTGAGAATAAGCGCTCTATTTGGCGCCTACTATAACGCATATAGCAAGTTGCTAACGTTCCTGGGCCTTAGCTTCGCCCGGACGGCCCGGGCGGCCCGGGAGATAGCAAGGCGCTCGCGAGTGGGGGAACGCTAGTCTATTAGTCTTGTCTGGAGCCTCGGTCTTGACCGAGTCGCGGTAAGGGGAGTAAATCTGGAATTTTCTAGAATCTTTGCGACATAGTATCTCACTACGACTAATTAGAATCTCATCGTGCAATTTGGAAATTGGGTCGTATCATACCCGCCTGGGTGTAGATCTCACAAAGAAAAGAAGAAAGAAAGAAGAGTCGCGGTAAGGTGCTAAACGATACTTCTCTAGTGGAATTTTTTGCAAAAATGAACATCGACATGGAGCAGAACAATTTCGTGAAGCAACAGTTACAATTGGAGCTAGAAGCATATTATTCAAGGTTTGAAGGTATGTATATGCTTTATTGAATTAATTAAAGAAAGGTGTTACGAAAAGGCCTGTTTTTGCTGTGCTCGGGAAAAGTAAAATATAGACATCATTTCTTATAGTTTTTGGGACAAGCAATCCAATGTTAGGTTAGTTAAAATTACGTTATATGATAGGAAAATATAAAAAATCGAGTTTAA
>NW_012028357.1:12895-15118 GCF_000956235.1 Wasmannia auropunctata
AAGTCAAGAGTTCACTGAAACATTGCGATGCACACGTAGGATGGAATTGAATGGCGGTTCGGTAAAAACAATTCAATAAACATAAAACAAACATGTAACTCGAAACTCTATTTGAGCTTATTATCAAATTGCTGTTTTAGAAATCCTAAATATTACTTTCGTCGTTCATAAATATTAAGAATAAAATTGTAATATTAAAAATAATATGTATACATTGTGATTTATCGAATGTTAAAGTTTAAATATAAACGAAAAAAAAATTTATAGAACGTCGTTGTTAAAAGAAATCATGGTACAGATGTGGAATAAATTTGTTTTTTTCAGCTTTGTCTTTTTTTGTTGAAATAGGATTTTATCAAAAACTAAGAATATTGCTAAAAATATTTTGATTAGCTTTGGCAAAATTGTTCAGAAAAATATGAAATTTGATTCGATTTTTTATTAATTGTGTTTATCAATTTTAATATTTAGCTTAAAAATTTATTATTTTTAAAAGCTATAATTCACTATTAACATTTTAAAGTTGAAGTAACATTAAAAATTTTTAATCTTTCTATGACGCATTTTTCTTTTCATAAATTAATTATAAAAGTCCCCTCATGTGTTAAGCTAAAAATAAATTATTTAAAAATTTGAATTTTTTACGTTATTAACTTTATTAATTTTTGTTATCAGTTTGAATACTTTCAATGTCTTGTATAACATTTGTATTAAATATTTCATAAGTTTACTACTGCATCAATTTTGCTGCAGTAAACTTTATTAAAACCGTTAAATTAATCGATTACGTAATTGTAATGTTTAGTTTTACTAATAGGAGTAATGTTAAATTAATGCAATGTATTCACAGAAGAAGAGGCCGTCGATCGCGATACATTTTTAAATATTAGTCCAGAGGAGTTAAAAACCATTATTCCGAAGGCAGGTCCTCAGTCGCGTTTTTTAAGAAAAAGGGAAGAATTTTTAAAAACCGAAGTTGATGCGTTGCTTGTAAGCGTTAATTTAAATTTAAAATGATCTACTTTCTGTTTGTTCTTTATTTTTTGTAAATTTAATTTTGCATTCGTTACGTACAGGAAAATGAAGGACCTCGCACATTAAATAATGTAAACACTGACTCACCTCAAAATCAAAACGCTCAAATTCTATTGTCTGAAAACGAAGATGGGGCTTTACAAGATCAGTCTATTGATGATGAGACTTTACAAGATCTATCTATTAATGATCCCGCAAAAAAAGACGGGTCTTCTGCAATAATTGCGGTAGAAAACGAAGAAAATCAATCTAAATCATCTGGCGTACCTTCTGCGGGAGGGGGAAATGTACGTTTCTGAGATTAATATAATAATAATAATATTAATATTTATATGTATTTATATGTATATGGATCATTCCAACTTAAGTCGGGCACGCAAAAAAGTTTTAAATTTAAATATTTTTAAATTGTCCGAAACTTTTTTTCACTTGGAATACACAGAATAAGGACACGTATTTTTGTAATCATTCGAAACAATTATTTACAAATGTTATAAACAATTAAATTTCCTTAAAAAATAAAGTTGTAAACTTTAAAAATGAACATCTGTAGTTACATTTGTCGTAGAATTGTTTTGAAAAATCTATTTTAAAACTAATGGTTATAGCCCAAATTTTTTTAACAAAAATAATTTGAAATACAAAATATTGTTATTTTTTAAACCAAATTCTTTACATTATAAATTTTTTTAATAATGCTATTTTATTTTGAAAAAAAACGTGTTTCCTATTTTATGGGGAATATTTATTAAAATTTACAAAAAGATTGAGTCTATCTATTAATACATAAATATTCATAAAATAAAAAATATGTACACTCAGAATTTAATAGAAAATGGAATAATGTTACTTCAAAAATGTAAGAAAGTATTACTCGTTGTGAAAAAAAAATTAAGCATTTGAATTATTTATATACATACACTTTCGGAATAAAATAAAGAATCGATTAGCATTATTTAAACAATGTTTAAAAGTGTATATTTTAGTGAAAAAATTATTAAACAATTTAATTGCTTGACAAATAAAATTAATCATTTTTTGTAACTTAAATTATTTTTATAAAATATGAGGTTATTTAGCTTTATAATGATTTTTTAAAAATATAACATGATTATAATAACATGACATAATCATCAATTAATTGACGTTTTCAATTTATTTCAGAATTTGCGACAATTGCTGTCACAA
>NW_012028357.1:22387-27884 GCF_000956235.1 Wasmannia auropunctata
TATACATAGTATATTAAATAATGTTGCGTTGATTATGTCGAAATAGTAATTCGGTGACTACTTTATATAGTAAAAGTATCAATTACTTTTTACCACTTATCACATTGTTACTTTTACTATAACTTTTCGTAGTCACTTTAAACCACTATTTTTTATAGTCAGTATCACCATTTTTTCTCTCCGTGTACTGATGAAGGACAACTTATCAAGGCTAGTTACGGTAAAAACAGCGTTTTCCTAAGGAATAAACTGGCAGAGCTTATAGTTAAGTATGAACTAGTAGGAAATAAAGACGTTAGGTATGCAACTACATTTATCATTAATATGTTATAATATTATATGTAACATAGTTATAATATAAATAAAAATAAATTTCAATTCATTTTGATATCTTAAATATTTTTTTTAGAATCTCTACTGAAAGATTTACTCAGCTGGCAAAGGAAATAAGCGAAGTGTTTTTACACGAAAAGTGTAAAAGTTCCAAGCATTTATTACGTACCATATGTAAATGTGAAAGGAAAACCTAAAGCAGCCCGAGGGAAATTATGGAGTGCTTATACATACTTAAGAAAACTTTATAAAAAATTAGGCCTTATTCATACTACTACAGAAGGTAAAATAAATTAAAAGACTAGTAACGAAAATCTTATAGTAATAATTGTAGTCTTACTTTTTCAATATATAAGTAGATATTATGTATACATTGAAATGTATGCATCTAAAAACGTTTGCTAATAAAAACGCGGTTTCTTTACTTATATAATAGAAAACGTATTTTATTTAATACGAGTAGATGCTTAAATATTTTTATTTTTAGCTATTTTTATAAACGTAAATGTTTTTATTTTATTTTTTAGATCAAGAAAAAGAAGTCAACTTAGCGAATCTTTTAACAGACGTGGAAGCAGAAGATTGCTTGTTATGGCTTCAAAATAATTCAGAACCATTCACAACAGTTCAAGAATATTGGAAAAAAACTGTGGTACAACGAAAGGCAGTGAATAATGAGACTATACACGAGTATTTCAACAAATTTCCTTGCCTCAAATTACCTTTGGGATATACCTTGATAAGAAAATTAAAGTTAGCGCTAAATATTTGTATTTACCTAAATTTTGTTTTTAGTTGGAACAAGACTTTGACTTTTATAACCCCGATAAAAAAAATTGTTTGCTTTCTAAATGGTCGCAGTTTGCTACGGCACTGTTGAAGTTAGCAGAAAATAAGACGGATTCTTACTTAAAGAACCTTGTTAAAGAATATAAAGAAGAGTGCCCAATTAATAAAGAAGATAGTAAGTTTAAATGTTGCGTAAGAAATATATATTTTATTATATTTTATTTTAATTGTGATTTGTGTTTTAAAGGTCGCGTTAAAGAAATATTTGCCTTGAGCATCTTGCCCTTATTTTTTCCGTGCAGTTACTTAAAATGTAAGAGGGCAGGTACAAATAGATGGAGGCCTTCAAAAATTGAAATGAGAAAGGGATTTTTACTTCACGTGAAGGTATTTTTTTTTTATTTTATATATATTATTTTAGTATTTTTTTAAAACACATTATTTTAGTATTTTTCTAAAAACACATTTTCAGGTTGCTGGTGACTTACAAAGGGAATTACAGACACGACAAGAGAAACTGGCCAGTTTTCATCTAACGGCACAGCCATTAGCTATCATTGTTGGTTCTGATTTTGGCACTATAGAAAGTTGCTACGTCAGCGTAAACGATATTTTATATAAAGTAGATACACCACTACGGGCCATAGACGTATGTTTTAAAATTTTTTATGTTATGAATGCCAATTATCCTCCGGAAGCTGAAACTGTATGGACATTTATTGAACAAGCTGTGTACAACTTCCCGAAAATTAAAACATACGTTTCTGTTACTTCTTTGATGTCAGATATTGTGAAATTGAATAGTGAGGTTTAATCTAAAGTTAACATTTTGATATTTTTAAGTGTTTTGACTGAAAACTTTTAATTTAGAGTTACATTTTGATATTTTTAAGTGTTTTGACTTAAAAGCTTTAATTTAGAGTTACATTTTAATATTTTTAAGTATTTTTTTAATGCGAAATTATTAGATATTAATGATGATTTGCTTCGTTTGTGATCAAATATTTTTACTGCCAAAAGCATTAATATACCATTTAAAGTATGAGCATAGAAGTCTGGACCAATTTAACTGTAAAGAAGACAACTGTAAAAGATCATTCAGTTCATTAAATTCATTTAGAAAACACATTGCCAGTGTGCATGAAAGCTTAGTTAATCGAAATAATTATAGCAAAAACAGTAGACATGGCAATAATATTGAATTTCAGACAAGTTCCGAAATACATACGCAGTTGAATGCTAACAATTTACAAAAAGTTCCCTCTCTTCTCGAGACGTTAACTACATTTCATGATGCATTAAGTAATAATCACAATAACAGCATAATTCAATTTATTGCAAATTTATATAACAATTCATTAATTCCTAGAAATTTTGTTCAAGAAGTTGTTGACTCAATAAAAAATATATTCTGTTCTGGAGTTATATGTGATATAAAGCAAGTGATTTTTGATAGGCTATAAAGTTTGAACGAAGATCCCGATATTATTAATACTGTAGCAAGTATGTTTGAAACATTAGAAAATTCTTTTAATCATGTAGATACTGAATATAAGCGATTACAGTACTTTAAGTCTTCGGGACAATATGTGCCCCCACGTAGCTTTGTAATTGGACAACGTATAGTTGAAAAACGTATTAATGGTAATGTAATTTTAGAACCTGAGCTAGTATTTGGTCAAATTGTCGAAATAAAACAAGTCCTTACTTTATTATTTCAGAGACCAAATTTTTTAAATTTAATGAAAAGTCACTATAATGAACTGATATCTAATAATACTATTTGCAGTAATTTTGTTCAAGGTCAACTGTGGAAATCACAAGTTTCATATTTTGTTAATAAAATTGTGTTTCCAATATTCATTTATTTTGATGATTATGAAACTGGTAACGCACTTGGTTCTCATTCAGGTAAAAACAAATTAGGAGCTGTGTATTTCTCTCTACCTTCAATTCCACAAGAGTTAAAGTCAACGTTGACAAATATTTATTTATTTGCATTGTTTAAATCAGAGGATAGAAAAACTTTTGGAAATGCAGCAGTATTTGGTGACCTTATATCAGTAATAAAAATGCTAGAAGAAAAGGGCATTACCATTAATATAAATGGATCAGTAGAAAGAATTTACTTTAAGTTAAGTTTAATTATAGGCGACAATCTAGGAATACATACATTGTTAAGATTAACAGAAAGTTTTTCTTCTAACTTTAGATGCCGTTTCTGCAAGAAAAAAATTGATTCATATCATATGTGTACTGAAGACGAAACTTTACTTCGTACACATGAAAACTATGAACATAATCTAATTACAAATGACGTATCAAAAACTGGAATAAAAGAACCGTGCATATGGCATCAACTCAGTAATTTCCATCTTACACGACATTATTGTGTTGATATTATGCACGACCTCTTTGAAGGCGTGTGTAATTATAGTTTAACTTCTTTATTGCAAAATTTAATTTTTGATTTAAAGTTGTTTTTATTACATACTTTAAATGAAAGGGTAAAATGTTTTGATTATAACGACACTGAAATTTCTAACAAACCACCACCAATTACTTCTGACAATTCAAAAGAAAAACTACGAATGTCAGCAAGCGAAATGCTTTGTTTTTCTAGATATTTAGGCATTATAATTGGAGATCTAGTTCCTGTTAATTTACCTATCTGGCAGATATGGTGTACTCTAAGAGAAATTATTGACATAGTAACTGCTCTAAATATTCATTTTTCGGAACATACTCGTTTAAAAGTTGCCATTGAAGAGCATAATAATTTATATGTGCAATTTTTTGGACGATTAAAACCAAAACATCATCACCTTCTTCATTATCATACAGTATTAAAAATGTCGGGACCTTTAGTTCATCTTTGGAGCATGCGTTCAGAACAAAAACACCGCGAATCTAAAATGACATCAAACGTTTCGTGTAATTTCAAAAATATCGCATATACACTGGCAGTAAAAGCGCAACTAAAATTATGTCATCAATTATTGTCCAATTCAACTTCTAATATGGAGTTCGGGAAAATGGAGCCATTAAATTTGGATTTATATACTAAATATTTCTCAAACCTCGATAGTAGTAAATTACAACAAGTAACGTGGGTCAACATAAATGGTACAAAATACACTTTTGACACAATTCTAGCATTAGACTGTTCGAAAGATGTGCCTCTTTTTGGTGCCATTAAATACATTATTTTGTTTTCTGAAATAGAAATATACTTTGTATGCAATACTCTTAGGTCTACGGCATTTGATAGCCATATTGAAGGCATATGCATACTCATGCATATGAAATTTCATGTTCAACAATAAATAAAACAAAACTTTTTGTTAAGAAATATTCAGAAGTGCACGATTACGTACCTTGTTTGTTACATAAAACTTCAAATAAATATTTAATTTGTATGCGGTGGGCCTTATAATAGACATCTGTCCATTTTGATATGTAGTACCCCAGTATGTTATACGCAATTTTGTATGTTTATTTTACATTTTATGTTTATACAAATTACTGTTTTACTAATATGTGTTATCAAAGTTTATAATGTATAAACCTTTTGCGTATATAAGCATTTATATCTAAATATATTTTATTCATTTATAATTATGTTTTTTATTACTTTTTCACACATTCTATAGTATAAATTGTAAAAATACCCTCTATAATTAAATATAGAAACATGTAAAATACTAAATGATTGTTAATTACTTTTACAATTTGTAGTAATCGATATTTTATTTTGCTACAATAGTTTTACAGTATATCTTTTTTATAGAAATTTGTTCTATAAGTTGTTGTAATAAATGTTCTACAAAAGCATTTATAGACCTGCAAGTTGAGATAAATATTGCTATAGGTTATTATTGTAGTTTACATACGTGTTTATAAGTACTTACTACAGCTTGTTGCGAAATTCTATTAAATATGGAAGATTTTTTAAGTCAACCGCTATTATATTTTCACAACAAATGCAATAAATAGCTACAAAATTATTTAAAATTACTACAACTTTTAGATTTTGTTAATAGTGCAATATTTTACAGCCTTAAGCAGTTAGTCAATAAATTTGAGACAGGTTTTTTAGAACAATTTTTTAGACGCATTTATTACAATTTATCTCTGTCCCTATTTATACTATTTTTTGTAGAAGAGCACTCTCCAATTGTAGTATCTGGTGCTATACTTTTTTCTGAGTGTATAGGCTGTAATACACTCAGTGATCCTCCGGCAGTAGTTTCTATACGGTAGTAATACTCGCAGGGATACCTGCAGGTTTGTAATAACTGCTGTGTGATCTGCCGACAATAATTATTACATGAGCAGTAATACCTCCAGTAATAACCACAGGTGTGTAATATTT
>NW_012028358.1:0-457 GCF_000956235.1 Wasmannia auropunctata
TTTTTTTTGTTACTTTTTTTGTTAATAACTTTTTAACGAATAACGAGCGACGGCTAAAACCTCTTGATTGTCACTCAGGGTCATGACCTTGACAACATACATGAAGGACAAGATCATTGGGGCTGGGTCCGTTGTTATCAATATTTACCATTCAGAATTGCCAGGTAAAGAAAGAAATATATGTATATACAAGGACAAATATGCATTAGTCTTCTTTGTCATCTTTCTTCTTGTTGTCATAAAAAAAAAAATTTATATACATAAAATGAGATCAATAGTAAAATTATAATGCTTTAATAATTCTGAAAATTATTAAACTTCGCTTGCAGAGTTAAAATTATTCTATTGTATTAAAATTTTTGTTATTAATACAATGAAAAAATTCTCGGGAAAATCCCGATTTTTCAAAGAAATTGAATTTTATTTCGAAATATATTGACCTACTAAAACTCTTTAA
>NW_012028358.1:11102-13596 GCF_000956235.1 Wasmannia auropunctata
CGATTATAATGACTTAAAAAAATATATATTTTACAGTAAATTATTTATCGCATGCATATAATAAAAGTAATCATAAAACAAAATACCAGACTATTACTCATGATTACAACTTCGAATTATAGAGGCAGCGACAATAGAAATTCGACTTATAGAGGTTAACTTCGACTTGTAGAGGACTAGCTGCTTTAAATTCGAATTACAGAGATAAAATAATAGATATAAACATCTGACAAATAATTCGAGTTAAGGTAAGTTTTATTTCGATTTATAGAGGTTTTCCGCAGTGCAGTGAAGCGAAAGGGAACAAACAAAATTTTCGTTTTATAGAGGTTTTCGAGATTCAAGTTATCGAGGTTCGACTGTATCAACAATACAGATTCTATTAACAAATTCTAAAATCCGTCACGAGAGCGTGACGCATCCTGCACAATAATAGCACTTGTCTTAAAGAGTTTCGGAAAAGTTTGACATTTTGTAGTACAGTCGAACTTCGATAACTCGAATTTCTATAAGGCGAAAATTTTGTTCATTCTTTTCCGCTCCGCTGCGGAAAACCTTTATAAATCGAAATAAAACCTACTTTAACTCGAATTACTTGTCAGGCATTTAGATATATATTTTATCTCTGTAATTCGAACTTAAAGTAGCCAGATCTCTGCAAGTCGAAGTTCACCTCTATAAGTCGAACTTTCATTGTCGCTATCTCTATAATTCGAAGTTGCTATATGTGTAACCTTGAGTAAAAGCCAGGTATTTTGATTTGTGGATACATTTATTATATATGTATGCAATAAATAATTCACTGTTAAATATTGATTTTTTTCTTTAAAAGTCATTATAATCGGAAAATTGTAAACTCTCGTACAAAGCCTCCGTAAGTCGAATTTTTATATGTTAATCCACTCGAATTTCGATAAGCCAAAAATTCTATAACTCGAACAGTTTTTCTGATCCCTTGAAAAATTCGAGTTATCGAGGTTCGACTGTATTTTGTATTTTATTAGCAGTACTCACATAGTCGACATGACAACCCACGTAGAATAGACGCAGAATAGATGAATCGATGTTGCTCTTAAGGAATAAAGGTGCACCGCACGAGTGCAGACTACGGAATGAAGCGCATGCCACGATGAGAAAAGACGACTGCATTTGCGCGAACTTCGACGAAGAATGTGTCGTGGGGTGACACTTTTCTTTTACGGGAAGTAAGCATCGGTTGAATTTCCCCCATTTCGCACCCTCTGTCGATCGATCGCTTAATCACCCATTCTTTTCCCCCAGGCAAAAACATCAAGCTGCGAGTGTTTCGATCTTACGGTACCAATCTATCTATTATCTAGCATTACATTTGTGCTGAATTAAGCAATTTAGAATTTATGCGAAGAAAGAAAATTTTAAGATAGTTTATTGATTCTTCCACAGGGAGGGGAATACGCCGATTCCTCGCCACCCGTTTCGTAGTCAGACGCAATACGTTCTTCGCCGAGGGATGATCTGTGTTGTGTCCCAACATTTCAACTTCAATAGAATCATTTTACTCTCGATTGGCTTATGGCCTTATCAACGAACGAAGTTAATTCAATTCCAGATGATGTTGTTTTTTAGTATCCTGATTAGCTGTGTTATATATCAAGTAAATCCAAATTTTCATATCCTCAGTTGCATTGCAATATTTACGAAATGCTATTTTTGAAAATATAGTTGTGCTATATTTTTATTAATAATATATGTATAATAAATAAATATGTATATTGGATTGTAATAAATGGAAATTGTTTGTTGCGCCATTATGTGTGACGGAGGAATCGATTATTTCATGTTCTTCGATAAATGAATTAAGCAAAGAAATAACCATCTTAATATCATTTTCTAAAGAAATTTATTAATTGCAGTTTTCAGCATTTGTTTTTGTAGACTGCACTCCTGACCTTGTCTTTAAGGTTCTTTCTTTGGCATTGTTTTTTTGTATGTACACAATCGAATACAACTCTTTTCGAATTAATAGTCAAACTGTAAGTTGCTGGTTTTTTAATGTATTACCCATAAACTGTTCTTCACTCAAATTTATTCCAAAATTTGAACAACAAGACGAATGTCGAAAACTATTTTCGGTACCACAGATGATATTGTCATTGGAACAACTTCAATGTATCTGTGACGATCTGAAAGACGAAAAAGAAATCAATATTATGAAGAAATACGGAACAGATGCGAAACGTTATACAGCTTTATTCGTATGTAAGAAAACATATACTGACTTTCAATACACGTCGTAAATTCGGAATAGATTATAATAAAAATAAAATTTCCAGACAACATAAAGTTTTAAAATCGACGCATAAGACGTCTTTTTTTAGTCCTTTTAGACTTTTAGATAGTTTTCATGGAACTATCTGAAAGACATCTTAAAGACGTCTTATGCTTCAAGTTTAGACTTATATTGTTATAAATATATTTAAAGTAAAACTTTTTGTTTTTAATTTAAACTGCGTAT
>NW_012028358.1:23038-26911 GCF_000956235.1 Wasmannia auropunctata
ACTACACACTACTACATCAATATCGCACGCATACATACTCACAAATTGTCGGTAAAACAGCGGATTTTTGGAGTTTGATCTAGGGTTTAGGATCCTCTTAAAGTAAACGCATTGCCAGAAAAAAACTGAAAAATTTAGTGTTTGCGTTTTGAAATGTTCTTTTTTATATTATATAGAAATATTATATAGTTGAACCTTGATAACTCGAATCTCAAGGGGGGAGCTATAAAAATCTTCGGCTTATAGAACTTTCGACTTATCAAAGTTTGAGTAAAAGAAAATTGACATGAAAATTCGATTTACAGAAGCTTTGTACGAGAGTTTATAATTTTCCGATTATAATGGCTTTTAAAGGAAAAAATTCGAGTAGTTTTCGAGTTATAGAGGTTCGAGTTATCGAGGTTCGACTATACCTTATAATTGTCTTTTTAAATGTTTGTGCAATTTATATGGTCAATTACATAATTTTGTATTTTGTAGTTTTATTATAAATTTTGAAATATTTCTTTAATTTTGTGTGAAAGTATAATACAGTAATACAATATACATGAATTAATCAAAAAGGTACCGAATTTGCTGTTAGATGTTTGCGGATACAATCCGATTTTTTATTGACCCATATGCAATATATACAGATGACGGATACTAGATGTGGATTAGATACTAGTTCCGAATAATTTATTATATTTAAGTAATTATTGTATTTTTTTATGGAATGACGTACATATATCACAAGATCCTTAAACATTTATTAGCTTTATCAGTCGTCAATTTCTTGTTTACTAGCAATGCAGTATGAAACGTCAATATTTAGCTGTATCTTCAAAAATTTAATAATATCAGCTGTATTTTCAAAGTTTAATATTTATAAATATTGCCTTATGACTTTTACAGGAGACAGAAAATAACATTATAACATTAGATTTTATGGAAAAAATCAATATCATGCTTGTTGTTAATTAAAATTAAATATAATTTACAAATAGCCTAATTTGCTACTAGGTTTAGGAATTTAATTGTGGATAATTTTAATTAATCTATTAATTAAAATTTTAAAAATATAAAATAGTACTGCATTGCATGAAAATGTTCATAAAGTTTTTCATGATTAATTACAATTATTAAATATATTATTAATTGTTTGACATTTTTGTTAATATAAATTTTTATTTTTAATGTGATCCAGAACTAATATTTTTACCCTAAGATTTATGCTTGTTACATTATGCACGAAAAAAATTGCCAAAACAGTTATCTTATATATGCAATTATCTTTTTATTTAATAAATAAATTGTTGCTTAAATAAAATGTCTTTAGTCGTTATTTTTGAAATAAATTTATCATTGTAGCTTTCATTGTTGTTATCTGCCGAATGTACTATCAATATGGGCATCAAAGTTCTCTCAATTGCATTATTTCTTATCATATGCACGATTATGTACGGCTCGTTTCGATTTAATGTTCAAGTAGTAAGTTGCTATATTGTGTGGTGTGTGTGTGTGTGTGTGGAGGGGGGGGGGCAGATATAAAGATATACATATAACTTAATCCCTTTATGTAAGCAAATTTTACACAAAATAAATATATTTCATGTTCACAATAAGATTGTAATAATAAAATAACGTTGATAGATTAAGAAATTGTTCGAAGACCTGCAGAGCATCTGTAACAAGCTTGAAGATGAAAATGAAATAGCTATTATAGAGAAGTATGGAAATAGCACAAACCGTATTACTGTCGTAGTTATATGTAAGATCTATATCTTTTAACACATGTAGTATAAGTTACAAAGTGAAATAGATTACAATAAAAATTAATAATCCTTATTTTATCATTTTACTTATTCTCTGAATAATTCCAGATAATCATATTTTAGAATACTAAAATATAATTAGACATAGTACCGAACGAATATTTTAAAACAAATATTTTTTCTCTTATGTTTTGTATAATTTTATCAATAATAAATCGATTGAATATGTAAAAGAAGAAAAAATAATCAATTATTTTGTAGATTTAAGAAATTGTAATAACATATATTTTTAATAATAATAATTATAAACATGAACAAAATGAAAATATTTGAATAAGTTTAAAATGAACTTTAAAACTAAAGAAAATAAGTTTTACTGTTGTTATAAAATAAAAATTAATATTTTGTTCATGATATTTAGAACTAATAACTGTTACACCTAATTTTATTATTAATAAAATCAATTTTTTTTAATTAAAATGCGTTGTAAAGCGCACTTGAAACTATAAAACTTTTTTTAAAAACATTTTTTCATGTCTTTGAGTTTAGGTGATATTTTAGATGATATCTGAAAAAAAAACTGTTTTTTTATGGGTGGATATCACCCTCTTAATATGCGACTCTGCATTTATAAAAAAAAATGTAAACCTTACTTTTGTCTATATTTTAACATATACAGAGTGGGTACTACCGAGAAAAACCGAGAAAACCTGGAATTCTTAGGGAATTACATTTTTACCCTTGAAAATTATAGATTCTCATGAAATTTTACTGGTACTCAGGGAAATTTTTTGAATTTAAATTGAAATTTAATTTTAGAAAGTAAACGTGGCTCCATATCAAAGGCCCCTGATATTGAAAGTTAATTTATTTTAAAATTGACATATACTATATAAAGACTTTTCAATTTAAAAAATAATAATCCGGAAATAATGAATCAGGCATTAGCAAGAGTCTGTTAACGCAGAACTTGATGTGCGAAATTTAAACTTCAACAATTTAATCTTCACATATGTGGTTACATCTCCATACAAAATCTTTCGTTACGTTCGAAAAATTTATGGAGATATAACTATCTACTATAACTATTGTACATATGAGAAGATTAAATTGTTTCACGCATCAAGTTCTATACGTTATTAGAAATTTTAGTGCTTAATTTATTTTAAAGCTGTATTGAGAAAATCTCTGATATTACCTGGAATTTTGAATAAAATTCCTGGAAAATCCGATAATATTCAGGGAATTTTTTTACAAAATTTGAGTACCCACTCTGATATACAAAGTTCATTAAAATCGGAGGGGGTCAGTTGGTTGTGTTGCTCTGTTAGATTAATAATAACATTAATTATGGTTTATCGAGTTTTTTTCTCCTCTAATGATTATTTTTTATTATTTTTCTAACGATTATACAATGCAATACAAATTGTATTTTAAAAATCCTTTAGGATCAAAAAATGTTTCCGTTTATCCTCCTTTAAATGATAAGCTTTATGGTATATGTATATATTGTAAAAATATATACTTATTGGATGTAAATAAATTTGAAACATGTACACATTAAGTGCAACAATAATTTATTAAAACAATAACTTATATAATTTTTTTAAAACATTGTAGTTGTTTACTTGTGCATCGTAATTACTACTATGTCGATATCAATTTTGCCGTACATTTTCCCTGGTATTTTCTTCATAAATGAATTGCTACATCGCTTACTTCAAAGCATCATACCTGTATATTACATTAACGAAGAAAAATATTTTTATTTGTTTATATTGCATGTAAATGTAGTCATGCAAATAACAGGGATGATACTAATCGCAATAGGAATGATGTTCTTTGGCTATTTGAAACATGTCTGTGGAATGTTTAGAATTGCCAGGTAAAGAAATAGATGTGAATAAGTATAATCGTGCTATTATTACTGAAACTCCTGTTTTTATTTAAGAAAAGAGAAAAATAATATAGCAATAAAATCACTTTTAATTATCATTGTATATATATATATATATATATGTATATATTTGTTGATAATACGCATACGCATTATACATTTTTTATAATAATATTTTAATGTTTAATTAAAATCTTTTTTATTAATAAATGTTTCTCTCTA
>NW_012028359.1:0-820 GCF_000956235.1 Wasmannia auropunctata
TATCTTTTCTTGACACTCAAATTACAATAGACTGAAATTTTTTAATAAGCATTTTATAGCTAAAAGTCTCTACTTTTTATATCGATCTTACGGATTTTTTACGAAGCATTACGAATACAAATGAAAATGCGACAAAATTTGTTACGAATTTTGCAAGATTCCTCGACGTGAATTAAAAATCGCACATAAATGCGGTTTACAGTATTCAAAAGCGTGAATCTTTATCTTTAATTTGCGCACTCGTTGAGCATTTTGCGATTTTTTTTCACCGAGTTCAATGTTGAAGCATAAGGATCATTTTTACTTCAATGTTGAATAACTCGGTGAAAAAAAATCGCACAATGCTCGCCGACTGCTCAAATTAAAGCTAAAAATTCACGCTTTCGAACGATGTAAACCTTTATATTTGCGTGCGATTTTTATTTTACTTTTTGGAACTTCGCAAACTTGGTAAAAAATTTTTAGATTTTTGATTTTTCTTATTTACTTTGTAAATTATGGATGTCGAAAGTAGAGACTTTAAGCTTTAAAATGCTTTTTTGATCATTCCGATACGATCACTTTTCACGAAGTTACACTCTCTTGAAATTTGCCTATTTTTAGTGATCAGAATAGAATGAATAATGCTTTAATTTTGCTGTCGAGTGTATACATATATATATATATATATATATACACAGTGCGGTCCATAAGTTCCCGGACTGATTTTTTTGCAGCCTCCCCATTGACGCTATTTATCGAACGACTGTTGAACGATATAGTGTGAACCTTTTCGAACAGCCATGTTGAATGGCATAATTTTAGCCGCAGTTGTTGAAGA
>NW_012028359.1:11591-14027 GCF_000956235.1 Wasmannia auropunctata
TACCAATGTATTTTATTTTTGTCGTTAATGTAACAAGAAGTAAATAAGATATAATTATAAAAAAATCAGTTTTTTCCTTAGTCTTTTTTTTTAAATTTGTGTTGTACACGTAACGACTTTTGGCTAACTTTAACCATGATTGTATGGCATCTTTAATGGCCTGATCGGAAGAATTGTTTCCTTTAAACTGCATTTTAGCAGCATCTGTAAAAAGTAAATTTTTGTTCATATTATAAGTATGTATTTAATTATTTTAAAAAGTAATAAACAAAGAAATATTATTGAATCAATTTGTTGTTTCAATGTCCATTAAAAAATATTATATTATACCTGTGATAACTTTACGTAATTTAGTTTCAAAGCTTCTTTTTTTCTGTCCTTTCCAATTGTAGGTCATCGCTAAATCATTTGTGATTAAAAATTTTAGCATGTTCATTACGCTGGCTCTTTGATCAGCACCGCCAATTGTGGAAAGACGTCCTTTCTATGAAAAATTACAATCGCCACATTAATCAAATTATGACAATATAAATATATATAAAAGTAGATGTGATTACAATTTTAAACCTTACCAGATAAGTATAAGCAGGAGCGGGTATTTCTCGCCCGTTAGCATCTACAGTTTAATAGATAACAGTTCTTCCATTTTTTTTAAATCGTTATCATTTTTCAGCGGTAAATCCGGTAATCCGTCTGGTTTTGATGTTGGATTTAAGAATGTTTGCATAGTTTGTAGAAGTCGGCTTATACAGGCATTGTGTTGCTCACATAAAATTGTTAACTTTTCCATTCGCTCTACCATATATTTTTGAAATTGTTGTTGAGACATTATGCCTGCATGAACTTCTCGTCTACTTGATAATGCATGTCCATTATCAAATTCAACATTAACGTTTTGAATATTTTTTGATGACGAACCTACAAACCAAATTGTAATTTTAAATAATTATTTCACCTAATAAAATATATATAGTTTATATATACCTAATGCAATTTATATAAAATTGATTTACTCTACTACTGGTTTTATTATTTTTGCAAAAATGAAAAAGAAAGATAAGACTTATTAATTATTTTAATTATAATTCCTAATATCGAATTAATTTCTAAATTTATTTAAATAATAATATTTCAATACAATTTTTTTATAAAAAATCTATATACAAAAAGTTTTATTACATATCTAAGAGTTATTTACACACATATACTTTAAACTTACATATTAAGTCATTATCAAACATATTATATATATAAACGACTGCAAAATAATACAACAGACATAACTAATAAATAAATACTCGTAAAATCAATTATATATAAAATTCAATAATGCTCTCTTCTAAAAATGCGTAAATGTTTCATATTTAGCAATTAGAATGTGTCAGTATATTTTGCTAATTGTAAGTAAAATAACATAATAATTAAACGTTTTAATATAATAGTTTTAAAATAAATAAATGAGTTTTAAAGAATTAAATAATTAATATTTCTCCATGGTTAGAAATATTTATTTAGGAATATACGAACCTTCAAAATGTGAAATAATTCCATCATTATATCTGTCATTTGAAGATTGATTTTGACATTTACTTTCCTGGAAAATATTTTTGTTTGTACGTATATTAGATGAAGTAGCATTGTTATTTTTCAAGCTTTTACTTTTTAAGCTTTTAACATTATTTTCACTGGAACTCGAATCTCTAGAATCATTAAAATTCTGATTCCTTTGTATATTAATGTCATTCTCTGAACCACTTGAATGAAAGAATTCAGACTCTTCTTGATCAATGCTTTTTTGCGTATTCTTTTGACTTCTAGATTTAGTTTTATTGTTAGTAATTCTTTTGGAAGAGTCGGATGAATCAGACGTATTTTCTTCTTCTTCTTGATTATTAAGTGGTTCAATAATTTTTTTCTGTGAAATTTCAGTAGAATTCAATCCGTCATCTTCTGTTGAACCATGTTCCAAAATAATATCCATATACTTCATAATACTCTCATAGTCATCTGAATAAATTATTCAAACATTATAAATATACAATATACAATATACATATATATTTCGATCGTATAAGTGTTTTAACACAATAAATTGAGAGAAGGCCAATGAATGATAGGCCAATAACAGAATCTTGGACAGAATGGTGCTTGTAATATTTTTGTGTGAATTTTACGCATACGTATTCTAGTTTCAACTAACTGCGTGCCGTTACTCTTTACTTGAAACAGAACAATATTATCACATTATTAAATTGGTAATCAATTTAATAAGTACTAATATTCGTCGTCTAATAAATTCCTCCTCTCCCATGACGCGACATTTGGTAAATACTAGGAAATTTTTGCTGCGAAGAATATTACCTCAGCCAGGATTTAAACCTGGGATTTCTTAAATTTCTTCGCATTTATATCGCGTCGCGGGAGAGGGGAGNTTTA
>NW_012028360.1:0-1381 GCF_000956235.1 Wasmannia auropunctata
TTGGGGAATAATTCTTCTCTTTGACAATCTGGAGCCGCGGTATCAAAGTCGGTATATATTAAAACTTAAAATTGAAAATTAAATTGGAACTTGATTACAACAAATAATGTTGTAATAATTAATCAAATTTCAATCTTTAGTTTACATCAATATAATTTTTTATTTTTGGTCTTTCTTCTTTTTCTTTATTATTATTTAGAAGTAAATGATGTATTATTTCATCGTCATCGCTACTCTTGACCCTAATAATTTTTCAATAATATAAATTTTATTCGCCATATTTACAGTGTTAAACCGTACTGTCAAAAAATTCAGTGCAATAAGTTCGCTCTCTTTCAGTTCATTTCGTTTGACCGAATACAAATTTAGCATTGCACTAGCGCAATTTTTATTCGTCGAATACAACATAAAACTCGCATGGTAACAATGTAATCTAACCGAATGCAAAGATTTTTTGGCACTGGGGCAGAGGGCATTGATCGAATGTGTGGCACTGAAAAAGTTTGCACTCAGTGCGCACTAGTGCAAGCTGCCGAATTCGCCATAAGTCTCAGCACCGTGTCCACCGTTGAATGCTCAGGTCAAAACCCAAACTGGTGTCGAGACAGTCCCACTCCTGCAGCAATACTACCGCGGATCCTGCGAACGAGGATCCTCTCGAACAGCTTGCCCATCTCATCCAACAGGCAAATAGGCCTGTAGGATGAGGAAGCAAGGTCCGGCTCTGGTCCGGCTTGTTGGGTTTCTTAATCAAGACTAGCCTTGCGGTCTTCCAGCAGGCGGGAAAGACGACCTCGCGGAGGCACGCAGTCAGGCATCTCGCCACTTGGTCCAGCATGTCCGGGAGAGCCAGCCTGACGACGCCGCTCAGGGGGTCGATTGTGTATCTTGAAACGAAGTGAAAATTACAAAAATGAGCAAATTCACTAGATACCGGCCAATGAAATTAAAAATATCCTAGTGAATTTGCTCACTTTTGTAATTTTCACCTCGTTTCAAGATACACAATCGACCCCCAAGATGCCGTCAGGGCCCGGTGGCCTACCCCTCAACCTCAGCTTCGATGCCCCCACAGTACCTCCTCGGGGGTGACGGCGAAGTCCTCGTCCCAATGGACTCGTTGGTGCGGTCTTCCACCGATCTCCTTCTCCACGTACCCCCCTCGCCTATCTAATCAGTTTACTCACCGTCCATATATTCCTATGTCAATGGTTGTGAGTGTAATATGTAAGTGAAACGCACTCTAAAGCCCGTATCAGACTAAAGATTGAGATTGAGATTGAATTGGAATTTAACCAATTAGAAGAAAGAAAACCAATCTCAAATTTAGTGAACTTTGTTTTAATTGGTCAAATTCCATTCCAATCTCAATCGCACACGT
>NW_012028360.1:2539-4436 GCF_000956235.1 Wasmannia auropunctata
TTACCCAAAATAATTAATATGCAAACAAAATAAAAATAGATGCAAAAATTAGCAAACGACTAACAATCAAATGACGTATTCGAAATTATTGAAATCGTTAGTTCGACAGCTGGCTTCATACCGGTCTAGTTTGTGTCCGTCTGTATTGGGGCAGACGTCCACGGCGCAGTCGACGGCTGAACCTTTTTCGGTCAGAGCAGAGAAGGCGCTGGGTATAGTAAAGAAGTGGATGGAGGACCGAGAGGCAATGTTGTACCACCCGACGACGATTCCGGAAGTCGCGGCGAAAGAGGAGGTAGCGGATGCGGAGAGCCCGATGTACGAGCCAATCACACCACCGCTACCGATGGAGACCGAGGAAAGGGATGGCGTGAAAGAATGAATTAATTTATAAGAACATTATACTGTGTTATTGTATTTTCATTGATTTTATATTATCGGGTGTTTTGTATTAATTTTATTTTATGGGATTTTGCATGTTTATATTTTTTATTTTTTTTTATTTTATTTTCAATCAAGACATAAGTGATATAAAATGGTAAAGTAGCAATAAAAGAGTTAAACGCAATAAAGTAATATAAGTATTAAAACTATATAATTTTAAGTTGATAAATTTAATAATGTTATCAGATATTAATTAGTTTATATTTTCTATAATATTGTATACTTGATAAAGTATGGATGAATGAATGCGAGAACAGGAAATAAAATAAAATAAAATGTAAGATGATGAATATCGTTCCCTATAATTAAAGAAACCTTTACCTGAATAGAAAATAATAATCATACATATAATAATAAAAGGTGATGACAAGTCGGGCGGCCGACCAGTTAAGGAAAATTTAGTTCATGCGTTTGTGTTTATTTTAATTATAAGCAAAAAGTACATAGTTATTCTATAGTTAGGAATCAAAAGAAAATGTTCCGAAGACAAGTCCATAAGTCACGTGATCACCTGTAACAAAAAAATACGACATTAATTAATGATTGTAAACCATGAATTTTCTTTTAATTATATGCAAAAATCAGCGTACATAGTTGTTTTGGAGTTTGATTAACGAAGGTGTATCATCCGATTACCGGATGAATTGACCGGTCACGTGATTATCTGTAACGAGGACACAGAGCATTATTTTGACAATGTAATCCATAAAATATCATTATTTTAATTAATTTAAGAAATATAACAAGCGGCGAAAGGCTCCGAGCCAAAGTTGTCATCACACCTATAATTGAAAAGTCCAAGAGTTAATTTGGTACAAGAAATGAGTTTGGTTTTAAAAATTTATCCACGCGAATAAGTAAAAACAGCCAGATAAAGCAATATTAAGTGTTTTCAAGACGGATAAAAAGAATTAATTATAATTTTAGTGGTTCGACAATAAAAATGGTCGAACTCTGATAGTTTTGGGAACGTTATTCAGTGAGACGAGCCCAAACATTGGGTAAAGCACCGGATTGGTTCGGTGAACCGGCCAATCCAAGAAGCAAGAAGCGAGCGTTAAAAGTTATGTGCGCAACAAACGCGGAGAAGGGGAAAAGCGACCGACGGTATAAATATCGTTGCCCGGATGGCAACGGGGTCTTTTGTTCCGGTCTTTTATTCCGGTCTCTTCGCGAGTAAACTCCGCGTAATAAAAGTCCCGCAAAGTATTGCGTAATTCAAAGTATCCGTGATTCAGCGAGCGTTGTAAACACCGACGAGGAAAGTATCTCGATCGGACGTCGCGAGTACGGATCATACGATCCCGAAACGGATCTAGCGCGAGTTTGTTGCGCATTTATACGACGTTTTCTTGAAACCCTATACGCGATTCCGGTTATCATTCGTGCGTTAAAGCGCTGTGTCGGTCGTGGCAGGGCCGAGTCGTTTCCGCGGCGCATTTAGTGACGCAAC
>NW_012028360.1:4824-9620 GCF_000956235.1 Wasmannia auropunctata
ATCCGGAAAACCTGGGCGGCTGATCCGAGAAAAATTACCTTCCCTGTTGAGGGTTAAACAGGGTGGCGACCGCAGTAAGTCTAACACATACCTAAAACGAGAAGGGTAAGGCTCATTGTCGTTCTGCAAACGTACTTTGGTCAGTCTCGTACAAGATAGAATATCTAAAATAAAATTGGCACTTATAGTCGGCATATTAAGAACCGTGCGGGCGTACGATAAGTGCGCTGACGAAAGGGGTCTTTGGGGTAATAGGTCCGATGGTCATATTAAGAGGGATTATCAATTTGTCGATTTCATAGAAACTGGCACTGATTCCGGTTACAAGTTTAGCTATAAAAAACAGACCTTATATTTTAGTGATCTGGCCAAGCTAGTGAAGTCTGACGAAACATGGCGTTGTAGTAAGCATTGGTGTGGTGTGTTATTGTTGTGTACGTATTATTATATAGATGTGTGTGTTAATACTGCAAGCAAATGAGATATCTTATTGATTCCGCCATATTTTATCAGCACCAATAGGATGGATACCTGATGGCCAGACCTGAGAGGACCCTGACTCGATCCAACTCACATTCGATAATCTGTTCTTTTTAATATATAATCTATAAAAGAATAGTTAAAGTGTGCAAGAAACGCTAAAAAGAACAGACTATTTTGACTCGGAGTCAGATCGAGGCTGCGTTCGGTTTGGCACTTACAGCGCTTATAAGCATTATTTGTCCTTGTTTAACATTTGATAAACAACAAGGCTGAAATGATATTGTGAGCGCTGTAAGCGCCAAAACGAACGCAGCCCGAGTCAACAAATCGAAAACGCGGCTATAAGAGCGGTCATACCCGCGATTTAAGGTGCCATTTGCGCAGTGTGCAGTCGCAGCAATTCATTACTATTGGTTAAAAATGTTACTTAGATAACGCACTTCCAGCGCAAAATACATTTTGCCGCATCGTATTGAAGTTCAACCAAACAAACAGCAAAAGTGAACGAGCAGCAAAGCCGAAAAAGCCGTGTGTTATAAATTTGTGATATGTATAATAACAGAAAATATAACTCGTGATGTGATACAACAGAAAATATAAGTATAATGAAAAATTGCGGAAGAAGTACGGAAACTTGTTTATAATTAATTTACTTTTAATAAGTTCTAATAGGTCTAATATATGTATACGCGCGATTAAGATCATCTTCAATCTATCGACATCGAAAACGTAAATGATAAACCGCAATTATAACTTTTTAAACTTGGTTATTATAAAGTGGTCTTATTGTAATTTAAAAAATTATTGATTATTAATAAATAAAATAATGCGCTATGAACCAGAGCATTATTTAATTGTCAATATAATAAGATTCGTTAAAATGCAATTATACAATAAATATACTCAACAAATATATCGCTATTTATATTATATTATAAATTAAGATTAAACCTCAATATGAATTGCTGCAAAATTCCTTTTCATGCGCAACAAATGCGGTGGAAACGATTCTGAAAAATTTGAATCACGTGACATTTTGCTGCTGCTGCCTTTGAGTATATAGACATGGAGGAGGAATGTTGGCTTGAAAACTGTGTCCAAAATGTGTGCGAGAGAGAAAGGTAGACGAGTAATATTCGTCCTCTCTGCGTATGCGTCGACAATGTCGACATTCGACAAACATAGAGGACGAAGTATCACGTGGCAGAGACGCAGAGAGGATCCTAAGAGCGGTTATGCCTGCGATTTAGCTGGGACCGGCGATGTATAGAGACCCTCTAATAAGAGTCTGGCCAAGCGGCATATTATTTTGGAGTGTTTTGATTGGTCCGCCATATTTTTCCTAATAAGGCGAGAGTTTATACGCGCACTGAACGTATACACACACCATGATTGGTCAGCCATGTTCCGCCATGTTTTTCCTGTTTACTACGGATTGACTTTATGAATGGGAATGCCAGACTCTTATTAGAGGATCTCTAGCGATGTGCTGGTTTCAGCGCCTCTGGAAAGTGGACATTGAACTACTAACTAGATAGACCAATGAGAAGCACGTTTTCCGTCCAACGCGTGCTTCTCATTGGTCTCTATAGTTGGTAGTTCAATGTCCACTTTCCAGAGACGCTGAAACTAGCTCATCGCCGGTCCCAGCTAAATTGCGGGCATGGCCGCTTTCAGGATCCTCTCTGCACGTGGTATCACTCGTATATTTTTCTCTCTCGTACTCCTTGCCACTCTTGAACACACTTGCGGCCTATAGAAAACAAAGGCATTCCACCTCCATGTATTATATACTCAAAGGCTGCTGCGTGCTTATGAAAAGGCATCTTTAGTTGTGAGGGCGATTGAGCTGGTTTCAGCGCCTCTGGAAAGTGGACGTTGAACTACTAACTAGAGAGACCAATGAGAAGCACGCTTTCCGTCCAACGCGTTCCGGTTACAGTTAAGGCTTTCACAAAAATTCCGTAAAACCGTAAGACGTAAGCATAAAAAAATCGACCAATCCCAATTGAGTGGAGGGGTTACGGACAACCTAATACTCAATTGGGATTGGTCGATTTTCTTACGCTTACATCTTACGGCCTTACAGGATTTTATGTGTGAAGGCCTTTAAATCGCGGGCATGACCGCTCTCAGGATCCTCTCTGTTTACGCTCACAGCGCTCGTAAAGGTGCGTTCCCATTGAGCGCGTCACGCGTCGCGTTATCCGAATTGACCAATCAAAACATTCCATTTTATTACGTAATTTGCCGCGCAATGGATCCTGGATTTCATACAAGAAAAGATTCTTTTATCTCTAGAATGTCGAGTAACCTTGAAACCGACATCAGAATCTGAGCCGGTTTCGGCTGATGTCGGCAGTCGCGGTCGGGTTTCTCCGGACGTTGCGGAACGTGCGTTGCAGATTGTGAAGAAGTGGATGGAGGCACGGGAAAGTGCACGGCCCGAGGTTGAGGGTATCCCAGATGTCGCAGCTGAAGAGGAGGTCGCGGCGGAGGAGGAGGCCGAGCCGGACAGCCCGAGGTTTGAGCCGGTGACCCCGCCATTACCAATGGAGACGGAGGAGTAAAGTCACGCGACCCGAAGAATTCCAGAAGTTATATAATAGACATATATAATGTTATTTCAGTGTGTGTATTTGTATGGTATTTTTATTTTATTTTGAGTTAGCATTATCCGATAATATTAAGTATTTTCTATGGATTTATTTTTATTTTATTTTTTATTTTTATTTTTAGTTTTATTTTATCTTATTAATATTAATGATCATTGATTTTATATCTATATATTTTTTTTTTGGTTTTATGCTTACCCGTATGGGTAACAAAAGTAAATTACGAAGGCAATATAGTATAGGCGAAATGTTTAAGATAATTGTTGTTTTCTTATATATTCCACAATTTGTAAAGCGTGAATGAGAGTATGATATGGTAAAAATAAAATAACTTGTAAAGCAAGGAATGACGTTTTTATAATTTAGAAACCTTTACCTGGATAATCAAAAGAAAGAGAAGTAATCTGAAAGGTGATGACAATTCGGGCGGCCGACAAGAAAAAAAAAAATAAATGTAATCCATGCGTTAGCGTTTATTTTAGTGATAGTTTGAGCATACATAGTTATTTTATAATTCCGAGATCAAAAGAGAGTGTTAAGAAAATAAGTCCAAATCCCAAAGTCACATGATCATCTGGAACGGAAAAATAAGACGTTAATTTACGATTTGATGATCCATGAATTTTCTTTTATTTATATGTAAAAACCAGTATATATAGTTGTTTGAAAGTTTTATAAGAGAAGGCGTATCATCCGACCACCGGATAAAGCGATCGGTCACGTGATTACCTGTAACAAAGAAACAATGCGTTATTTTAGAAATTCAATCCATAAAATATTATTATTTTAGTTAATTTAAGAAATATACCAAGCGGCGAGAGGCTCCGAGCCAAAGTTGTCATCACACCTATGGACAAAAAATTGAAGAGTTAGATTATTGCAAAAAACGAGTTTAGTTTCGAATATTTATCCACACGATCAGTTAAAAACATCCAGGTAAAGCGATATTAAGTATTTTCAAGACGGATAAAAGGAATTAATTATAATTTTAGTGGTTCGACATTGAAAATGGTCGAACTCTGATAGTTTTGGGAACGTTATTCAGTGAGACGAGCCCAAACATTGGGTAAAGCGCCGGATTCGTTCGGCGAACCGGCCAATCCAAGAAGCAAGAAGCGAGCGTTAAAAGTTATGTGCGCAACAAACGCAGAGAAGGGGAAAAACGACCGCCGGTATAAATATCGTTGCCCGGATGGCAACGAGGTCTTTTGTTCCGGGTCTCTTTATGAGTAAACTCCGCGTAAGAAAAGTCCCGCAAAGTATTGCGTAATTCCGAGTATCCGTTATTCAGCAAGCGTTGTAAACACCGACGAGGAAATTATCTCGATCGGACGTCGCGAGTACGGATTATACGATTCCGAAACGGATCTAGCGCGAGTTTGTTGCGCGTTTATACGACGTTTTCTTGAAACCCTATACGCGATTCCGGTTATCATTCGTGCGTTATAGCGCTGTGTCGGTCGTGGCAGGGCCGAGTCGTTTCCGCGGCGCATTTAGTGACGCAAACCGTATTGCGTTTAACGCGCATCCCCGATCGCTGGGATTCCCGGCGAAAGGCGAGATTGCGTAATCCGCGAAGCGCGAGCGATTGTGTGCGCGGACTTTCTATTGTGAGTGCGTGGAAGCGTGAATGTGAGCGTTTGAATTATTGAAAATAAACATTATAAACATCTAATTGAACAAAGTCGAATTATTTTA
>NW_012028360.1:10229-33904 GCF_000956235.1 Wasmannia auropunctata
TTTTTGTATAATAAGAAGAATCAATTGGTGTCGATGATCATACAAAGGTTCTTGATCTAACTTCGAGATTCATCAAAGGAATAGGTTGGGTTGTCGATCAATGCGCGCGCAACATTAGACAAGGATAAAGATAGCTCTCTCATTTTCTCTCTCTTTCTATCAGCTCACAGTTCCCATCAAAGGCGCCGCCAGGTCTCTCCTACTCTATGTATATAAACTCTTTGGACAGATGACGCGACGCATGACGCGCTCAGTGGGAACGCACCCTAAGCATCATTTGTCTTTATTTAATATTCGATTAACAACAAGGATGAAATGATTCCAAGGACGTTGTGAGCATAAATCGGACCGCAACCGTTATTAAGTCGGTTCCACATTAGTTGCAAGCCGATCGCAAGCTTGTTGCGACAGCCAATCTGAAGCTTGCATTTTGAAATCAATGCTTCGGATTGGCTGTTGCAACAAGCTTGCGATCGGCTTGCAACTAATGTAGAACCGGCTTTAATCGCACTCCGAACGATTAAACCCGCTCCGTCCGAAAACGCTAATAAAGTATTTCGTCGTCGGTAGCTTTTACTTGTATTCGCGCCAATTTCACGGTTCACAACATCCGGAAGAAAGGCGAAACTTGTATGCCCGCCGTTGGTGGCGTTGCTTTCCCAAGCCTTCTGTTTCGGAAATTGTCCGATCTCTCGTGTCACCCAACTCCGAAACTGATTACACTTCACGTCCTTCACGAGGTAATTGACGATAATTGCCACACGCGTCAACTACGTTACGGCAAAAATACGCTATACGACTGGTTTGTGGTTAGCATACATATATACATATATATATATATATATATATATGCATGTATATATATATATGTATACATACATATTGTGTGTGTACATAACACGCGGGTCGAGTTCGAAAAAGATTCCTGCGATGTTCCCGGCGATCCTACGCGAATGATCTCGCGCCTCGGATATCGCGGGAACACACTCGGGGAATAACGACGACGATGGACGTACCATGCTTTGAGGTATTTCCAGGTAGCTCCTCACGATAACGCGACGTAACAAAAGATTTAGCCCTCTCGGCGATTGCCGGTCTTTCTCTCCCAGTGGAATCTGTTCAACGTCGAGACGACTCGTGTGGAGTTGTCGGTTCGAAAATGTCCGTGACCTTCGCGCAACGCGGCAGGCCACCTCCAAATCCTGCCCAAATACAGAAGGTAGTTGATTGTAGCTTTGTAAAAAAAAAGTATGGTTATTACATATCATTTATGACTGAAAGTCGAAACTGAAATACATATTTCGGATTCTGAGTAACGTAACCATGTACATGTACGTATATTTATTATGTTTTTTTTAGATGCTCGACGAGAATAGCCAGCTTATACAGATGATTCAGGAGTTTCAAAACAAGGGCAAGGCGCAGGAATGCATACAGTAAGTGATCGATGCAACAATTTTTTGTATTTCTCAATATGTCGCGTGCGCTTAGTTTTCGATTCCAATAGAAAATGTTTCTTGTGAAATTATATTCTGCAGCAAGAATTAAATATTTTTGTTATTAAGATAACAGACTTAATTTTATAAAGTTACTTTTTTTCAACTATATATAAAATGAGTACTAAAGAGAATTATTCTCTTGATATATTGGCAACTTTTATCAAGCTAATTAGTAAACCTGTTTTAATTCGCAGGTATCAACAGTTGCTACATCGCAACTTGGTGTATTTAGCATCTATCGCTGATGTAAACCAGAATCTTCAGACTTTATTACCTGTAAGTAGCAAATTCCATGAAATAACATAAGACATAATAAAGTGCATTTAATTCAACAAAGCTAAGTTGAATAAAATTAATTTTCACAAACAGTTGCAAAATTTAATTAACTCTTGATTTCTAGCTACCTCAAGGTATTCCCAATGGTCCTCAGCATGGTATGATGAATCCACAAGGGCTTCCAAGTGGTCCGGGTGGTGCAACCGGTCCTGGAGGAGAAATGCCGCCAAATACACAGCCAACAATGCCAATGTCGACGTTTAATCAAGGCCAACCAATGGCACAAGGTTATCGTGGACCTGTGATGCCTGGCCAAGGACCTGCTTTAAATAGTATGTTACATTCTAATTTGAATTTCCTACTGAGAGAAGTCTTAATATCCTAATTTTTAAATTTATATTAACTTATAATTATATATTAATCTAATCTGGGCTATATAATCAACATTTCTAGCTCTACAGATTATTAGACATTTTAATCTTTCAACATTTATAGGGCCTCCGACCGCACCAGGTCCGCAGCAGTACAGAGGTCCACAAGGCTATCCTCAGCAACCTTCTCAGCAAGGTTATCCTGCTCAATATACTGGTCAGAATCCTGGCTCAAACTACCAAGGTCCACAAGGATCTGCATATACTCCTGGTCAACCAAATCAGTACGGACCGCCAAATGCTTCTCAACAACAAGGATATAGTGCAGCGACGCAGCCAAATTATGGTCCTCCAACTACAGTAAACAGTTATGGTCCACAACCAGGTGGTTATCCGCCACCGGGCACGGCTCAGCCACCTGCCGGGTATGGGCCACCACCACCAAATCAACAAGGTTATCCGCCTTCAAACGCCTCGCAGCAAAATTTCTCATCAGGTAGTCAACAACAACAACCAGGACAATATGGCAGTCCTAGTCCTCAACCAAATTATCAACAGCCTCCGTCCCAAGCGCCACCTCAAAACGCATACGCCGCTGGACAGCCCGGAAGTTATCCTCCTCCTTCCTCACAGACGTACGCAAACAATGTCCCACCGCAAAATTATCCACCACCTCCGACAACTAGCGCGACTCAACCTCCGCAACCTGGCTCGCAGCAAAACACGGGTCCGCAGCCCAATTATGTTAGCCAACCGAGTCCAGGTCCTGGCGCGACGCAGTACGGTTCCGCCTCTACATCTCCACCATTTAGCACTTCCTCCGCGAGCGGCGGCAATACTTACGCCCAAAGCAGTCAACCCACAAGCACGCCGTCTGCCTCAACGCAGACGTATCCGCCAAATAGCGGTCCGCCACCGACATCGCAAGGCGGAAGCTATGCACCCCCGGTGCCGCCGGCTCCCTCTGGATATCCCGTTCATCAAACACCACATCAGACATCGCATCCCTCGCACCCACCACCACCACATCAGTCACCGCATCAACCACCGCACACTCCGCACCAGCCACCTCATCAACCAACTCATCAGTCATCCCATCAACCACCTTCACATCAATCACCACACCAGCCACCGCAACAATCTCAGCAACAGTCGCAAACAGCTCCGCAGACGCAACAGCAACCGTCTCAGAGCCCAGCTCCGAGTGGATTTCAGCCGCCGTCTGGTCCACCACAGGGTCCCGCCCCACCGCCAGGCCCTCAACAACCTGCTTATGGGCCCACTACTACACAAACATATGTTCCACCGACTCCAGGAGGGCAACCACAGGTGATTTGAATAATCTATGCTTTGCTACATTGGCATAATTGATTAATTTTGAATTTATTAATTATTTATTTTATCTGCAATATAATTTTTTAATCATTTTTATAATTTTATACGCAGTTTTCTAGAATAAGGAAACTATTTTTTGTGAAAAATTAAATAATATGAGTAGATAAGCACTTATATAAATTTATTATTAATAATATATTGAAAATTGAGAGTATCTTGAACTGTAGATTTACAGTCCTCATCCACCACAAGGGGGACAACATTATGGGCATCCTCAGTATCCTCCTCAAAGTTACCCTCCTCCACCTGCAGGGCAAGGATATCCACAGTATCCACCACGACCACCTGGTGGACATATGCCTCCTCCGCCTGGACCACAAGGACCACCTCCACCTAATCAATATGGAGGTTATGGATATCAGCCACCCACACAATAAAAAATACATCATAACTCCCAAATTTACATAAAGTTTAAATTGGTACGGATAAATACCGAGAATTTTTTGTTTACTTTTTTGGTTACTTTATTATATGAGTACATTAAAAATAATGAGTACTTTCGTAATGTAAATTTATAATTTATCTAGATATTGTGAATATTCACATTAATATCCATATTATATAGTATTCGCAATACTTATCTAGATATTGTGAATAACCATATCAATATGAATATTTTAATATAAAGGGTCCTCGATACAAAGAATGAGATTAGATTTTAAAAAATTAAAAAACTTAATTTAATTTAATGCGTTAAGATTGGTAATAAGAAAAAATTTAGGACAAAATTATATATAAATTATACGAGATGTTCTAAAAAACTTCCAGTTAAGATTTAAATTATTTACAATATTTTTGCCAATCCTCAGTATTTATACATTATATATTTTTTAATGTGGTGATATAAATAATTTATATATAATTTTGTTTTGCATTACATTCGTATGTACTATATCAGAGTAGCAAATCTTTATTATTATTATTATTATTATTATTATTATTAGCTGTAGATCTCGGTCAAATAAATATGCCAAAATATTCCAAATGGCTTTTAACTCTTGTGGCGAAAATTTCGAAAATACGAAAAGGATAAACTATAGCATATACAAACGCTATTAACAAATTTTTCTTTGTATAATTTGTTTTACATTAGTTTTACAAATTAATAATATAGATATATTTGTCGCAGATTTATTTTGATCTTTTCATCATTTTTTAAATATTTACTTACTATTTTGTGTACATTAAAGATGATAAATCTCAAATTCTATTTTTATTACAAATGTATACGTAATTTTTATTACTATGACTAAAGCATAAACAAATTGAAAGTCAAAGAATTATGTAACACTATGGAATGGTACAAATACCATATATAAGAATATATATACATGTTTGTTCCAATTTATTTATACTGCTCTCAATTGATATAAAAACATATTTAATTTCATAACTGATATGTGAATATGAATATAAATTTTCTATATTAAATATTATTTGCAGTAGAATTCGCGATACAATTGAAGAGACTATCATAAATCTCGCCACGCCTTGTATTTACTCCATAAATATTTTTCGAAGATGTTGATAATTGTACAAATGATGTATTCAAGTTCTCGCGACATGATTTTTAGATTAATAAAAAAAAAATATATTGAATGATATATATAAAAATAGCTAATAGGTTGTAAAAGGATTGTAAAAGAGAAGATTTATTATAAATATTAGACAACTATCTGTTTTTCAAGTTCGAGCTCATATTTTTTTTATTTTTGACATTAGGTATAAAACCGTAGTAAACAGATGTGCATTTTCGTACACGCACGATAGACAACCATTGTATGTCAATGTGGATCTGTTAAATCTTTATTATATAAAAATAAATCATAGAAAAATTAAAAACTACAATTCATCTCGAGGGTTTGAATTCCTAAAATGACACTGACAAGAATGACTAGGTTGTGGTACTTCTTCCATATTATTTAGTATTTCAACTTTACTCTTTAAGCGTTTGCTCCATTCCTGAAATAATAACAAATTGTATTGTTTGACAAGAATATATACTCAAGAAAAATAATATAAAATAGGACTTTTTTCCCATACATGAAATAAAACTGTATAGTAACATAATATATCACGTGGTAATAAATTATCCCTGGCAAATTGTTTTGCAGATTTAACAATTCTCAATCCATCCTCATCATGCTCCTTTGCCCATATGATCTTTTCGACAAGGTCTGATAGATCGCTTTTCACAGTCACATAATGTAATCCAGGTGTAAGATCTTTATAAAAAAATTCATAATACTTGGATTCTTGCTTAAACACCAAAGAATCTCCAGCAAGTAAATATGGGAATCGATAAGCTGCTACTGTGCCATCAATATTCAACAGATATTTGTACTGTGAAAAAAAATCAATATAAATTATCAATGTGAATATATCTCAAGTTATCTTTTTCCTAACAACATGTAAACATTAATGTTACATATTATCTAAATTTTTTAAAGCTTGTGTATAGCACAATTGCAAAGTAAATATACACGTACATATACAAAAAGATTTGATATCACAAAATGTATATCAAATTCTATGGGCAGGTTTTACGCTTATATCAAATGACTGGGATAATGTAATTATTACTAATATTACTAAGAGTACAACTTCGAAAATATTCATTAAACTTGACTTATTACTAGCTCTATTTATCTTCGGAAAGATTTGGCTTTTATATTTACCTTAAAAAAATTAAAAAATGATACATGATTTTGTGCAGGTCCATATTTATCTATTTCGTTTCTAAAAAAGAAGAAATTAGTAATGGACACATTAAAGAGCTCTGGATGTTTTCTTGAAATATCTATTAAGTCAAGGCGTTCCCTTCTGGCATCACGTCCACGCCAGAACAATTGTTCAGTCTTGTTCTCCCACGGCAGTCCGTTACCTTGTACGGAGAGTGTGTCTAACATTACCCTGTTTTTCAGGCATACCACATTGCAAATAAAAGCTTATACAGCTTAGATCATTAGCATTATCGAGGTGTGTTATACCTTCCCATCGCCTCCAGAGACGATTCTGTGATATCGTATGTAGGCATAACGATATCTTTTGTATTTTCAGATCCACACCATGAAAAAATGGGGTGAAGCAGACCCGAATCAGGAACAAGTGGCCAGTCGCCCAAATTCGCGAAGAATTCAATATCCGGCAGCGTCACTTTGCGCGCGAGTGACAGCAATATAGCATCCATAAATATCTTGAAGCCAACATACTGGCCATAACATTGCCTATAAATCTAATTTAATCTAGTTTAAGTCAAAATAATATTACAAACAAATACAAATTGCAAACCGATGGTATAACATAATAATTACTTTGTTAGATTTTAATACGTAATGGCAAATGCTGACACTGGTTGGTCGATCATATCTTTCAATAATGCTTTGACGTACTTCATCGAAGTCAATACTTGAAAATGGAGAGAGATCACGGTATATTTGGGTGTAATTCTGTCGACACTGATAATGATTTAGCCAGTTAGTAATTGATGGATTTGGGCAGTAACATTCTTCCTCGTAAACAGGATCTGGAGATGTAGTTTTTGTTAGATTTTAAGATCTTAAGATTCTAAGAAAAACAGAAATGCCCATACTTTTAGTTCCTAAATGGAATAAATCTTGTCCCTTGACTTTCACTTTAATCTTAATATTGTAACAGGTATTAAAAATTTTGTAGCGAATAATGAAACTTCCATCTTTACAGTCAAAGATTTGAGTCCATATACGGCATGGTGCACTGTTGAAAGATTGTCCATCTATCTGCCCAACGATTATATTCTCATCACCAGGAGATTCTGTCAAACTGGAAACATGATATATGATTACATGAATCAAATAAAAATATTAGTTGCAAATATGTTTACAATTTGCCCTCTGAAATGCTTGCAGCTGAAAGCGTTCTATCTTTAATTATTTCATCTTTTATTACGCAATTGTAAATCTGAGAATATTATAAAAATAATTTCTTTCTAGATTTATGTGGATTTATGGTATTTTAACATTTTTGTGTATCATTCAGATCTTCATAATTCTTCAATATTCTTGTACATTTGTTTCATCGATTTATATACTCGTATGATTGCTTAACGATACTAACTTTTTTCCATGCGAATCGACAAGCTGCAAAAAGAAATATCTCGCACGCATGGTAACTTCTGCTGGATTCAGTCCCGGGCCCCAGAAAATGGTTTTCAATGGATCTACATCAGCGTTTCTCACACGCGTACAAATAAACAACACTAGGAATGTTGCCAGGCGCATACTTGTTGCATATATTTAAACAAACAATATACAATTCTTTGTCCTTGGTTAGTGCAGCGCTTCTACTGAAAAAAATCGCTGATTTAATTTTTTTTAAATTGATCACAAGGTTATGATCACATCTGCTTGTTTACCGTTGATTTTAATGATCTATGAAGATAAAAGGTCTAGTGCGAAGATTTATCACACGATCGTGCTTATTTTTTTCGAGTTTACACTCACCTAAAGTTCTGTCAGAAATGCAGAAATTCGATTTACTCTATATAGATAGAGCCGGCTACTTAAACCTTCCTTTGTCAAGTAGACCTGTTCAGCCTGTTCTTTACAGCTGAACTAGCTGCACTATAATTCAGAATTTATTTTTCTTTATATGCATTTACAGGTGTAGTGTGTAACACGTGTGTACTGTGTACACAAATACACATAAGTTTATTCACCCTAATTCTCAATTTGATCCTTCCACAAAACTTTTCGAAATTCAATCATTTACTATGTATATTAATGTGCTTTTACACGTAGAACAAAAAAGATAATTATTAATAATAAAACGATTTCACGAAATTATCGTGAATTTCCTTGTTGCACGTTCAATTTCAGAATTGTAAGAATAAAATGAATAGCTTGGATATGACGGTTTTAGGTTAGTAGAAAAGGATTTGCCAGTAGACTGCGGTTAATGCATTTTTAATAAATACAAAAACGTTTTATGCATCTGATATATTATCATATATATAACATCTATGAATATATACAATTTCAAGTTTCGATCAGTTTTCACTGATATTCTATAAAGTTTTACATTGAATATCAATTTTTGAGCTTGTAAATTTTTATATCGCCAAGTTGATGAAAAAGTAACATAAGTAAAAAATAAGCATTTTTTTTTAATAATGAAAGGAAATCGATCCTAAAATCTTTCAAGATTTAAAAAATGTTATTTTTTGTGAAAAAGGTGACACAAGTAAAAAATTAACATTTTTGAAATAATGAAAGACTTTTTGCATCGATTTCCTTTTATTATTTCAAAAATACTCACTTTTTACTTGTGTCACTTTTTCACAAAAATTAGCATTTTTGAAATAGTAAAAGGAAACCCTAAAGTTTTTCATTATTTCAAAAATGCCAATTTTTTTGTTTCAAATAAAAAGAATTAATTCTAAAATCTTTCATTATTTAAAAAATGCTAATTTTTTTACTTATGTTACTTATCTATCGTGTGGCGATATGTATAAATTTCAGAGTCAACTCTCTCTCTCTCTCTCTCTCTCTCTCTCTCTCTCTATATATATATATATATAATTACATAATTAAATGTCAACACGAATTTGTACAACTAAATAACATCTTCCGCCGTTGTACTAAGAAAAAAAAATATTTGATTTGGAAGAGTAGCGCAGTGCTACATAGAGAAATCATTTGCGTTTCATATTTTCGCCTCGTAGAAATTCTTCTTCCAGTCTCAAGGCTTCCAGCCGAGGAAGCTGTCCTGTATAACTATCTGCTTGAATATGCTGTTTGCCATGGATTGTACGGGCTTGCGATTTCGTTGAGCCTCCATGATATACGAGACTTTCCCTCGCGCCTCCGCTCGCGATATGTCGCCTCTCAGGCCGAGTAATCTGATCAGATGATCCTCCGTCATGTCGGGATACTTCTCGACCAGCGAGTGCAGATCGAGAGAGAGTATTTCCGCGTCCTCGCACCTCAGCACCTCGGCGAGGCGTTTTATTATCTCGAACGGCGAATTGAAGTTCCCGATCTTCGGAGCGATTCGATCGAAAAAGTTCTTCAGTTTGTCCGCCTCCGTCATTATCTTGGACGTGCATGTCAGACACTCGTCGTAGGTCTTCAGCGATATCTTCCGCTGCAGCATTGCAGATATGTAGCGCTTCGCGATGAGATTCTGCGCCTCGGTGATTACGTACTCGAAGTTCTTCGGGCTCAAGTGATTGTAATCCTGAAAGTAATCCTCCAACGTGACGCAGATCGTCTCCACCGGGATGGGCGACGACAGCCACTTGGGCGTGACCAGATCCTGAAAGTGCAGCTCCAGATCCAGAAAGGATTCTTGCAGCAGAATAGCCGCAGCCTCGTTCCTCAGGTGCTGATAGTTCGCCAGGAGGCTCTCGAATTTCACCGTGGCATCACCGGTAGTATTCGGCACCCAGTAAAGTTGCTTCATCTGCTGCGCCAACTCGGTAAACTGTATGCAGTTATTGACTATCGTAATCATATGATGAGTGAAGTAAGGTACCTGGCTTCTGTCCTCGAAGTGCCTCGTCTTAAACTCCAGTATCGCCTGTCTGTACATAGATCCGTACTTGATCACCTGCTCGACGCACAGTATCAAAGCTTGCGCCGTCAGGTCGGAGCTGATGGTTTTCGCGACCTGAAGATTCTGATCGATCATCTGGAATATAATGACCGGCGCCGCGGTGTGATAATATAACTCCTGAGTGCTGCTGTCGGGGAGGATGCCGCTCCTCCAGTCGAGCTTCTCCGTCTCCAGCGTCTTTCTCATCCAGTCCTCGTAATTCTGGCACATGTTCTGCAGGTACCTCTGCTGAAGATCGTTTATCATCTCAGGACTGAGTAACGGGCCTATGTCGGACGTGTCGATGTTCAACTCGGGATGCTGCATCAAATCTGGCCCCGTATAAGTATTCATGATCCACGCCAGCAGAGAGACGTATTCGTTCCCCTCCAGCCCACCGGTGATTATGTCTTTCAAATGCTGGGACAGACTCGTGTGGTACATTTTGACAAATGTCCTCACTATGTCATACCAAGGTGGGAAACAAGGTCCACACAGAGTCTTCACCACTCTCAAATCCTCGAGGATCAAGAGCCGTGTAAGTTCCAGATACCTTACCAGCCACATCTTGTTGTCCGCCCTCTCCTCTACCTGGGTCCCCTCGATTCTGTTGGCGACCGACTTTTCCAGCACCTTCATCGCCATCTCCTTCCATCTCTTGGGTCTACCCGGTGCCATAAATCCACTTTGCTTGTGCCTCTGAATGGCAAACTGATCCGCCTTCTCCTCCCTCTCTATGATTCTCAATGGCGTCACGATGACGGTCGGCTCCTTCCTGACCGTGTTTAAAGTACGGCTTAGCACCAGTCTTATCTGCTTCTCCATAAGCTGCGAGAGCATCTCGACATCTTCGAAGTAAGCCTTCAGCATGACCGTGTCTGCTGGCGACTGATTCGGCAATTTGTGAAGCTCGTACAGCAGCTCGTCCCTGGAGCTCTCGAGATCCATCAGGCTCTGATGTGCATGCAGCAGTTTACCCTCGTTTATCCACTGCTTCGTCTTCTCCACGCTCTCGGGAACGGTGAATATGTGCTTCAGGTTCTCCTTCGCGATCACGTACTGGGAATAACGCATGTTTTCCTCCTGCACTGCCTGCAGCCTGGAGCTGAGCTTCAGGACAGAGTTGAACAGCTGATTAATATGGTCCAGATCGTCTTTTATAGTGGCGATACTCTCCAGGGAGCTCTGCAGCTGCTCGAAGCCGACCCTGACCCCGTCCAATTGGCTCTGCATCGCGGTTTTCAGCATGGTCTCGACAGATGCCTTCTTCCTGGCGATCCTACGCTTGTACATGTCGATCTTCTCCAGCTGGCCCGGCCGCTGTAAGAGGTTCGTGACGTACTTTGTGCCCCTGGCGATCGCCTCCTCCTCCAGTTTCTGCAAATCCTCCGCGTTCGTCGTCATTTTCGACCTATTGTGCTCTGTACTGGCGAACTGTCAGAACTTTGGCTCTCAGGAGATCCTGAGTCTGAAAATCCTGAGTACCGACTACCGTACAGCCCGTAGCCGTACTCACTGGTTACTGGTGTCTGGTATTCACGTCACGACCGCTTATACGACAACATTGGCAACATAATGACAACTGTATGTCTGTATGAAAGAAATCGTCTCTTGGAATATTTCATGGAGGTGAGGAAACAAACCAGAAGGGAGGCTCACCGCTCACCTGTCACAGTGATGAGAAAGATAAGTCATGAGATGATCCACAAATGGAGAAGAAAACAGACGAAACTAGAGTGAAGCCTGAGATTGGCTGCGCCACGACACGTGACAATGGAGAATTAATTTTTCGACATTGGTGCTCCTGAGTTTGGAGTTTTCTTTGCTCCGTAACTCGTTGAATAATCTCCAAAATTATTTCGGAGCAATTTTGAGGTTGGTTCGCCCTTTCTGACATAAACGTAACGTGACAATAATGTTATTATAAATAAGTTAAATAAGTGGACATTATCTTTAAACGCAAGATCTTTTTGAACGCAAGATGGCACATTTATCACAATTGATTTCTTTTGGATTACAAAACGCCCGGCAAATTCTAGTATCCTGCAATATTAATAATTTAGGTATATATGTTAATATATTACTTTATTCATATATAAGACATAAAATTGCATGTGTTCAGTTTCAAATCTGTTGAAAACAAATTTTATAAAGTGTCTGCTACAAATTTTGTTGGTTATCAACAGAAATGTAATTATAAATGTAATATAAATATTATAAATATAGAATGTAATATATATAAATATAGAAAGAATTGGCTAACAGTATATGATATATCTTGTGGAATCTGCCATTTTTTAATAAAATATATCATTTAAATGGTTATAACATGACTGATTTTTAATAAAATATCTAAATGGTTACAATGTGACTGATTTTGTTCGATTTCTAACTGGAAGCACCTTTGACAATCTACTGTTAGATTATATCAGCAGATTGTGTTAACAGACCTTACAAAGCTTAGAGTATGGGCATAGAATTATCCTTTCTGTCCTCACAACAAAACGACATGTTAACTTTAGAGAGTTTTGAGTTTTCTTTTTTCTAAATCAATTTCAAGCACAATCAGATCTATAGATAAGATGTATAAGATAATTCTTTGGATTGAAAGCACTTTTAACAGAAAAAAATTAAGGATGTAATTGATATCAATTGCGGCAGTCTATCGAATCTGCTGACAAACTGCTAGTGTATTGGTACCATTTTGCTTACTATCTTTTAATTATGCATTACAATTAATAAAAAATTGCTTTCCCTATTTAGCAAAATTATGTGTCAGGCATGCTTCAAAGAAAAGCGGTACTAGCACGAGCAACACGGGTGGCCATCCTAGACCAAAACACAGAGGATGGAAAGTACAGGATGGGGCTACGGTACAAGCAGGCATGATATTGGCTACACAACGGACAACTAGATTCCATCCAGGTCTTCATGTAAGCGTTATCATACCATTATCTACTGCAATTCTATATATAGTGTACCTTCTGATTATACAGGTTGGTTTTGGACGAAACGGAACTTTATTTGCCATTGAATCAGGCAAAGTAGCGGTAACTTGTGAGAAAATCGATCCCAACTGGAAGCATTTTTGGGTCAAACGCAACTATGCCGGCCGTGAAAATCAAGTTATATATAAGAAATACTTTAATGTTATTCCTGAGCCTCAACACAATAGATTCGTATTGATAGACAAAATATAAATATATATGTATAGAAAATGTGTAAAAATTTTTTCACCGTCTCAAAATTTCTAATGTTTAATAAATGTATTCTTGATTATAAATATAGATATTGTATAAAAGTAACTATACTGACCTTTTACTACACAGTTCAAATAGAAGATAATAGAAAATTGAAGTGTAATTAGAATTATTAATTTTTAATCTACGATAAATGTAATAAAATTTTATGAAACGCGCATTATATGTGTGAAACATGTCTGTAAGTACTTGTCCGTAAGAAATAACATCTTAAAAGAAACAATTAAAAATAAATATAAATAAATATCTTTTTAAGCAAAAAAACTCTTTGTTACATCAGCTGTTTTCTAATACACTACATTCTGTCCACTGAAAAGATTGATATTTCACTGTATCTTCCTCTTCATGGTATGTAGCAAACACCAATGTCTTTCTAACGTGACAACCGAGTCTACACTGAGTCACAATTTCCGTAACAGGTATCTCTTCGTCCTTGCGTTTACACTGTACCACATATTGTGAATGAAACATTATCGGATCGCCTGCAAATAGAACGATTTTGTCATGTAGCACGCGCGTGTATAGCAACAGTTTGTCGGTTGTAGCGACATAAAGAGAAGCAGATTGTACCTGGATACACTAGGAAGTCGCCGCCAAATTTTTCTCCACTGGTAATATAATACTGCCTCTCCCAAAGATCTTTATACACCTTGTATCTAAGTTGTTGATCGGGCGTAAGCAGATACTTCCATTCCACTATTTTTATATCGTCTTTGTCCGACCATGGATACGCTAAACGTAGTATACGAATAAACATCAGGTCATACATGATCAAATGTATGTTTAAATTAGAGCTAATGATTTGCTTCGAAGACTTCGACATTCGAACCTCGAAGCTTCGAGGATTCAAAGCTTCGGCATTAAAATCTTCGAATTCTTTCGAAGTTTCAAAAAATACATTCGTGCGAATGAATTTATTCAGAAAATTTACAAATATTGTAAATAAAAAGAATTAATATATATGCTAAAAAAAAAAAATATATATATATATATAATTTTCCTAAAAAATTTGAAAGTATTATAACCTGAAATACAATATTACAAATTAATAATTAAATTGATACATATGTAAATAAAAAAGGATAATGATCAATACAACAATCAAATTAAGAAAATTAAAAAAAATAAAAATAAATTTATTCTTAAATAAATGAATAAAAATATAATAAATTAATATAATTGTTTTGACGTCATTAAATCTTCCTCAGCATAAAACAATCTTAAAAACAGAAAATTTAAAATTGTAAAATTAATAAAAATTATTAATTTTTTAATTAAATTTGCACGAATGTATTTTTCGAAATTTCGAAACTTTGAAGTTAATTTTAAACTTCGAGGCTTCGAAGATACCTTAAAGTTCGAAGCTTTGAATATTCGAAGTAAGTAAAGTCCTAGTTTAAATCAGCACATTTTACAGTACCTGTATGTATTTGAACAAGTGCCTCATTTTTGTTCAATTTAGGCAATTTAGCTAGTTCCTCTTCAAGCAAACTTTCAGTATCGATTTCAATGTTATTCAATGCTTCCTGCATCTTTTTGTCCAACGGTTTCTTCATATTCTTTTTGCTTGTATGCAAACCTAACATTTTGCGCTTTTTTCCTTCCACAATTTTGCCCATCACAGAGGCAATCTAAGGGAAAAATTGATCATATTGTTCTATTAAAAAATCCTCGTATTTAATGTAAGTAAATACTAAATATATATACAAATGTATATATAATTACCTGTTTCTTTCTGTTGTCTTTCAAACAGTCTACTTGCTCCAGGAACAGTTTGTCCCTGTACTCCTGAAATCTTTGGCTTAACGATTCATTCGGCTGTGTCTTTAGACTTGTACACTCTACGAGGCAAGCAATTTTCTTTTCGAGCAATAAAGTAACCTCTTCGGGCAACAAAAGCAATGGGAGACCTAAAAATACCTCTTGTCTAGTCGATTTTGGGAAAGAACCCACTAACTCGCCGATTATTCTATGATCCCGCCGAAGTGTCAGCCAATCTACAATGAAACCAAACATCAAATTAAATAAATTATATTAGACAATTATACACACTGATACAGTAATGCCTATTTACCGTCAGCATTCCATATAAAAGCGTTATTTCGTGAAGAAATAAGATAAATAACATCCAGCATACTCATGATTCCTTTAATTTAGTCAACAAATATACCTTAGAAAAAAAATGTACTATTATTATTAGAATATCAGAGATTTATTCATAAATCAACAAATGTCCTCCTGTAAAACAGGCGCTCTCACAATTTATTTATTAAACTTTTATTCTCCAAGGAATCTAATGTCCAGTTTATTATCTTGGATTTTATTTCTTTTTCTTTATCAATTCTTCTCTCTTTTTCTTCTTTCTGTTCTTTTCATTTTAGTGAAATTATTTTTTACTTGGGTCCAATCCTTGCAGCTGCACTGTCATATTTCCTAAATTAATGTACCTGTCAATTAAATGAATTTTTACCAATATAGATTAATTTTAATCTCGGTTTAATTTACTTTTTTCTAATTCTTAGAACTAGAAAAAAAGTTAAATCGAGATTTTATAGTTAATCTATATTGGGAGAGAGTGATACTAATGATCGATACTGATCGTGATTGTGCCTAATTGATATATTTATTTAGGAAATATAACCGATAGAAATGCACTTATTGATAGGAATGGACATTATTAATGAATGATAGCAGAGACAAGAAAGAAATATTTACTTCAAGTCTTCCACCTGAGAATCTTCTCAAAAATACACTCGATTTCGATTTATACAAAAACAAAAGAAAAAAAATAAAGAATAAGAATTGCCACGGCGACAAAAAAAAGAGCAGATCAGAGGCGCAAAAGAAACTCAATCGCGCGAGAAATAAACAAATTGTATTCGTGCGGGGTGCGGGTATCGAATCGACGCGATTCATACAGATTCATATGGATAACGAACGAAAGCCCGACGAGAACGCAGTCAGTACGCAAGATAGTGCAAGGTGGCAAGCCCGTCGTCGACTCTCCCGAGGCGATGTCACAGAATTGTCCCTTAGATCGGACGTCGACCGATTGGCCGATTCTACGGTGCGTTCCCTCGCTCTGGCTCACGTGATTGGTCAACTGTTTCGTGTGCGCGTGCCGTGCCCGTCACGGCCCTTTTTGGACGGGTTTTTAACCTCCACGCGCGCGACACGATGCGCACCGCGTATCGCTCATAGCCATAGTAGGAACAGTGTCGCCTGTGTCGCGCGGTCTCTATCACACTTCCCCCAAACAATAAGTTTTGCGGAAAGGTGGGGTAGAAAGGGCGGCGTGGAGTGGAGCCAGTGGAGGCGGGAGTGCGAGGCGACTCGCGCGAACATCTGTCACCGTGCGTGAACAAGTCGGAGCACTCGGAGTCGCAGTAGTTAACCCGCCCTGTTTCGGTCCTCCGAAAAACCGCGACACACATACCTACTGTCATGGCACCCGCTTTTGTGATTTTTTGAGACGCACGGCAGTCACCGCGTACACAAACACAACACGAGACACAGCACGGCATCTCGCGCGCGCATACACGCGAGCTCGCACCCCCGCAATTGTCGCGCTCATCGGCGATTTTTTGCTCACGGAAAGACAAGCGGAAGCTCACCCTCTTCCCTCGTGCCAGACACGGTGAGTGCGTGCGGATTTTTCGCAGGCCCGGGCCACCGAGCCGCCTTGTGTTTACTTGCCGCGCGCGCGTGCAAACGGCGCGGTCTCGTAGGGCGAGCCCTTCGGTACGGAGGAGAAGCGCACTCGTCCCGCATTCCTCTCTCCCCCTCCCTCCCAGGGATATCCGCGCTCTGGATCTGTGAACGTGAGGCGAAATCCGGGAAATGTGATTCGCTTCCGCGAATTCTCGTCGCACAGGCGTTTTTCTCAACGAAAAATTACGCTTCACATTTATGGGATTTGTGCGATTGCCGTCACACTTGTCCTCCGTCTCTTAATGAATATAGATTATGTAAATTAAGTGTATTAATTGTCTACGTCTGTATATTATATTTAACTTATATTTTTAATTGTGATTTGTGGGTGCGTCGTCTTGAGAGTCTGACTGACTGAAATTGCTGTTAATATTTCTCCTTTCGTCAATAATATCAATGTAACATTATTAAATGTATGATATTTCGATACTTAACGTAACGAACTAATTAAATATAATAGAATGGATATTTTTGGACGATTAGAGAGAGATTGTAGCGACACTAATGATGTTTTCATGTTCTTCTCTTGTAGATAATAAATCATGAGCTCAGGTAGACCAATAAAATGTGTAGTGGTAGGAGATGGGACAGTAGGAAAGACCTGCATGTTAATATCGTACACGACAGACAGTTTTCCTGGGGAATATGTACCTACCGTGTAAGTATATCCCTAATTTATTGGGATTGTATGTCTGTTTTCTCTGCCGAGAATCTCTTACTTCCACATGGGCTATAGTCCATTAAAATGATACTTTGTACTTTACCGCATGGTTTTTGCCTCAGTTTCTCTTTCTTAGACCAATCAAACAGAGTGGCTAATAATAGTAGTGGAGTATGAGATACCTAACTGCTATGTACAGGAAGTAATTCATTTCCAGTCATCTTTTTGTTACTTCCTGCCCTTTAAATTCTCACAAATCTATTTTTGTTGGGCTCCACATCTCATTTGGCAATATTTTTATTGATTCACATAATTTAAACTTGAGATATAAGCAGATATAAGCAAACAAATGCAAATATAAACAGTGAAGAAAATTGCTTTTCTTCTCTTTCTTCTTGTTTTACCTTTGATTTTGAGTAAAATATTTAATAAATTAGTAATATTTAATAATGAATACAAATTGAAAGCAGATTATAAGAAATATGACAATCAATTATACGCTAAACCTGTAATGTTTTGCCTAGGTTTGACAATTATTCTGCACCAATGGTTGTCGACGGAATTCCGGTTAGCCTAGGGCTATGGGACACAGCGGGGCAGGAGGACTACGACAGACTGCGTCCACTCTCCTATCCTCAGACAGACGTGTTTCTCATTTGTTTCTCCGTAACGAGCCCTTCGTCATTCGAAAATGTCACCAGTAAATGGTACCCTGAGATAAAACATCACTGCCCAGATGCACCAATGATCCTCGTTGGAACTAAAATAGACTTGCGTGATGACCGTGAAACGCTTACTGCCTTAGCTGAACAGGGCCTTAGTGCTATTAAGCGTGAGCAGGCAGAAGCTGGCAAACAAGGTGTGTAAAAACAAAATGTCTTCTACTTTGTATGTACATAATTTAGTACATAGCAGAGCGCGCATGTTTGTTACAGATTCGCGCGGTGAAATATATGGAGTGTTCCGCTCTCACGCAGCGCGGACTGAAGCAGGTATTCGACGAGGCAGTGCGTGCTGTTTTAAGACCTGAGCCGCAGAAACGTCGACAAAGAAGGTGCATTATGTTATAAGTGACGGCAAAAATTGAAGGGAAATACATAGGTATACACGTATATAAAGCAACCGATCAAAATAAATTTGATCATGCAAAGAAAAAAAAAACGAATGTTTTAAAGAGAAAATGAATAGAATACATGCATTTTAACGAATTATTCTCTGGCAGCTATAGAATATTATCATATTACGGAAAGAGTACAATTTAAAACTTCCTGGTCTCAACGCGAGTCGTGATGCTTAATTCACGATCAGAAAGTTTAGACAACGAGAAAGTAAGAAGAAAAAAAAGAGAGATAAAATAAATATTTAGCAACATTTACGGGGGGAAGTTTACAAGCTGCAGGCTTGCAGGCGTCTTTCCTTGAACTTGCATTTATACATATATTTGCATAATGATAAAAGGATACATGACCATAGTAACGTGCAGTCAATAGTTTAGTGGAAAAAACGGCTCATGATATTTTTTTTTGTTATTCTACAAGAGAATCTCTGTTAATATTGCAGTCCTACAAATCGATCAATGCATTGTAAATGTGTTGTGATGATTAAGTACCGAAGCTTTATTTCGGAGGGCTGCCAGATTTTTGACTTTTTTACATTTACAATAGTAGGAACATTAATTTTTAGTACGTATAAAGTGCGATAGCTGTCACAACAATCCACCATGCTGAGAAGTTTTACGAGATTATAAAACTAGCATTATAGAATTATTTAAACATGCAGTGCCATAGCAACGAAAAATCAAATTTTACAAGCACTCTTAATCAATCAATCAGTTCAGACAATATATATATATTTTACTAACGAGAATAACGAAAATTTTTAAAAGATATAGCCAGTAAAATTGGAGTGCATAATGGTTCTTTAGACAAAAGTATAGCATGTTTGTCTTTCCATATATTTGGGGCATTTGAGATTTTTATTTTTATCAATACTTTTCATATAAGAAATGTATGGTATGCATACAGAATACTGCCATAAAATAACGAAAATTTCATAGTATTCCTAATACTATTAGAGAAGGAAGAAAATCAATAATCTCTCATGTAATAATTATACAAACTGAATCTGATAGTGATAGCACATGAGACATTTGTTATTTATAATTGTGACATGCCTGTGTGTTGAAATTAAGAAGTAATAACGTATTGTGTATGTGCATTAATATTTATTTTATTTTAATAAATTACAAAACGGAGAATTTTAACGTAGTTTTATATATGCGTATTGCAGGATTTCAATATGATGTTTTATTTATAACGTTTTCTGTTTGTGCTTGTAACGGGGTTTTGATATGAGTTTTTGCATTGGTGCAATTTGACCTATTAATATTATTCGAAATTCGAATTCATAAGCTGAATATTCTTTATAAAAAAAATAATCAAAAGAAGTGTAACAGTTGATAATAACACAAGATGCTGACATAACAAGTACAGCATTGCAAAGTCCACCTAAATTGAAATATATAAATATAGCACAATGTATTTTCTTAAATATCCATAGTATATCTCACTCTCTTCCATTTATTTGTATGAAAATTGTTTACATAAAATGTACGAGAAAACTAGTACGATGATTTAGAAAGATAGATATCTTGTACAAATAAGTATTGCTATAAAGTTAAGCCCATATCATTGTTTTTAATTCATTATTTTATTAATCGATCGTAATTGCGATTGTACTTTTTTTTACAGATTTTTTTCTATTTGTGTTTAGCTACAGAGAAAAGTCGAGTTTTATTAATACAGATATTACATATATGCTCTCTAAAAACTCAATGATAAACCGATAAAATGGATATTATCCTTGTGATCATACTATTTTTTTATATTTGAAAAGTTTAGGATAGAAAAGATAGGACCTTTGTGCCATATGCTTTCCATTTGTAAAACAGAACATTAATGATTTTTAAACATTGAAAAGCATAGACTTTTCTTTTACACAATCTACATCATTAATATTAATTAATTCACAAACACAAATTTTACGGTTACATAAGAAAACTTAGCGATCAATGATCGTTTCGACCGTTCTAGTCTCAAAATGCTATTAGAAGCAAACAGAAAGGCATATTACAGCTTACTAGGTGTACATAATGTAGCATAGAAGCTTACTCTAAATTTTGATTGAGTCTACATCTTTTAAGACGTACTTTTTGATTTGCTTATTCCTGAAATTTTTATGCGCCAATAGGTCTTATCATGAAATTGTTTGATTAATTAAAATACTACAGCTAATGTCTATCTTTTGTTTGATTTGTGTGATTTGTTTGAATAAAATATAAAATAATCGTTAAATAATTATATATATATAATTACGTACATAATAATTTATATATGCATATAATTATTATATAATTAATAGTTATATATATATATATACATATATATAATTATTTAGCGGATATATATTTATATATCTACTTTCAAAAATTATGAGAATAAATTGCTAGAATATTTCCCTAAATTAAAAATGTATGTTTTAAATGATCAAATCTAGTATCGTTTCTCTTTGTTTATTGCAATTTAAGGTAATTTAAATTTTTTATATGTATATGTATACCCCTGCATATGTATAATAATACACTAGTTAAGCATAATAATATACTACAATTATGTATTATAATGTAATGCATAGATTGCATTTTTTGTAAGTAGTGCACTTATTTTCAAATTTCCAGGTACTTACTACGCGCATTGATTTTTTTATGTTTCAAAATGGATTATCAACAGCAATGCAACACAATATTTAATATTTTTATTTCGAACTTGTATACATTTTTTTATACAAGGCATCTAATATCATTTCTGATCATTCAAATTGAACAAACTTAATTACAAAATTAATATAATAAAATAATAATAATATTACTAACAGAATGAGTAAATTACTATACAGCCTGTATTTCTCAACGATAAGTTTGAATTTGTGCATGCTTTAATTTAACGTCGTTTAAATTACACTACTTACAACTTTTGCATTTAAATGGAGATTGTAGGATGCGAATTGCTTTCTCATCTCTCCTCTTTTTAACGAAATCATCGAGGGATTGCTATGAACCAAAGTTATATATTACAATTTAAGATAACATCTATGTTTTTTATTGCGGACTATTGCACATAAGTATATAAAAAAAGAATGAATGTATGAAATGTAAAGATATTCTAGTCATCACGAATCTGCTTCTAACTTTTATTTGTGTACGTGACTAATGCTCTCAGATTGCACATAAACAGAATATAATCCTTAAACGGAGCAATTTTAGCGTGTAAATGGACAAGAAATGAGGACAGAAAGAAAAGGGGATATGAAAGTAAAGATGCAACTTAATACTGTCAATTTAGGTAGAATGCAAGAAAACCAAACGATGAGAGTAGAAATTCTGTAGAAATTACAAATATATGTATATGTGCTAAAATATGTAACTTTAATTATGAGTAATTTATAAACATCTGTCTATTTTCGTATATATAACAGAATTCGTTATTTATATACTAACAGGACAGCATAAGAGAGCGTCCCGTCATGCTTTTACAAGTTTTTTGAATCTACTGATTTACAAATTTATAACAATGAGATACCTCGTACATTAATTTTCGAGGGGGTAACCACTCTTGAATTCTGTTGTACAACCTGTCAGAATTCCGTTGAATTCCGTTGAATTCCCTGAAGTCCGATGAATTCCGGTAAAGTCCGGCGGATTCCGTTGAAGTCCGATGAAAATTTAAATCAATTTTTAAAAAAAAGGTCATGTCTGTTCCAATTCCTAAAAAAAGGTCATCAGTTTTGATCGAGATTTTAGAAAGTTTCGCCTTTGTCCGGATATTAACATTCGCCTGGATGTTTGTTGAAAAATTTTGTTGGTGTTTTGAGACGAAGATGTGAAAAGTGGCAACTATATCCATAAAAGAAGTCTAGTGAAGTCCGACGAAGTCCCATGAAGTCCGATGAATTCCGGTGTAGTCCGATAAATTCCGATGTAGTCCGGTGAATTCCGGTGTAGTCCGATAAAGTCCGTGAAGTCCGGTGAAGTCTTGAAGTCAGAAATCCAGGTGTACATATATTTTCTGAGTGGTTACCCCCTCGGTTCAACTAAAACGACGGGAAAGTTACTACAAACAATTACAAATAATTATAAAAATTGTGCCGCAAGCGAATGCGAGGTATCTTGAAAATTGACAAAGTTACGTTTTTTATTTATTGCTAATATATTGTAAGTTTTGAATAATTCAACACACGACGGAAAAGTTACTGTACAAATAACTAGAAACGATTCCAAATCAAGATATATTATTGTTTTTTCTGTAACTCAAAGTCGGGTGATAGTCATTTTTTCAAAATTCTTTTTTATAAATTTTTTATAAATTTACAAACGAAATTATACTACTACAAACAACTAAAAACAAAATACTAATCTTTTTTTATTGTAACTTATTTTAGTAAAAGTCTGGTGCCAAGTTTACGTAGATAAATTAGCGCATAAACGAGTTCGGATGGTGTGAGTACAGAGGCGTTTAAAATTATTTCTCAAAAATAATACTTCGAAAAATAACTTTATCACACATGGTTAAATTCGTGTTAAAATACCCTTTAATTTGGTAAAAAAGTAATTTTGAAAAATTAAAAAAAATGTTTGGTGGTGGGGGTAAACAAAAAAATAAACAATAAAAAAATTATTTTAAATTACAATTTAAAGTACTCTTAAAGCCATTCAACTTTTATTAAAAACATTTTTTTCTATTTCTCGTAGTTTTGACGATATTTCCATTGAAATAAAAAAATCGATTTTTTTCTAAGGGATGTTTCACCTCTTTAACGTACGACTCAGTACGTATAAAAAAATTGTGGTATCTTATTTTTATCTGTAGTTTAA
>NW_012028360.1:33924-44394 GCF_000956235.1 Wasmannia auropunctata
GTGAAGTCCGACGAAGTCCCATGAAGTCCGATGAATTCCGGTGTAGTCCGATAAATTCCGATGTAGTCCAGTGAATTCCGGTGTAGTCCGATGAATTCCAGTGTAGTCCGATGAAGTCCGGGAAGTCCGGTGAAGTTTTGAAGTCAGAAGTCCAGGTGTACATATATTTTCTGAGTGGTTACCCCCTCGTTAATTTTGTAAATTTACTTTACAAAAAGAACGTATGTTTCTACTGTATGTAGTTTCTATGCTTAATGCACTCTTTTACTGTTAATCTGATAGCGAATCGGTAAAAAAAAAAAAAAAATAGGGGCCTCAAAATTAATTTCAATTATCTCGTTTTTCTTGTGGAAAAAATTATTCATTAACAATGACGATTGTAATGTGAGTAACATGACAACATATTCACAAACGCATATTCTATATGGCACTAGGAAGCATTAATTTTTTATTTACATGTATTTTGAAAACAACTTTTTTAAATAAACGATATAATAAAATCGAGATAATGCAGTTATAATGTTGTTAGTATATTTGTATATTTGTCTTGTTGTTAATTTCTTAATTTTTTAAGAGATCCTTACAATTTTCCTCTTTTTTTATTTGAAATCTCCGTTTTATTAATATTTCTAAGTGGCATTTCATAAAATTTGTTTCTATATGTAAGTTGGAGAACATTTAAGCAATAATAATATTTGGATGTTATATATAGAAATATGATTTTCGTTTATCTAATCGTACTTAAGGAGGTTCGTTCACTTGCGGGGGTAGGTGGCAAGGGGAGTATGCTATAGATCTGTCTTGGTCGCTGCATTGAACATGTATTCAAACACATATACATGTCATAAGACGAAGTAAGCAGCAATGTAACCTCGTTAGTATTTAAAATGTCAAATAGGCATACTTTCATCACTTTCTTGCTTGTATACAAAAAAATTATATGGTGGATGGAGTTCAAGTTTTGCAAAAACATAAATAAAGATTTGCTCTAATTATTAATTTTTACGTAAATGGAAGCATTTTAAATGTATGTAATTATGTGATATATCAATCATGTAATGCAACTGTAAGATAACATGCATAAAACTCTAATTTTAGTTTTTTTTTCTTAAAAACCATACGGTTAATTGGTTTGAAATTTTAATATGATATTAGTTTCGTTTTAAAGAATATTCTATATAATTTTTAAACAGATTGAAGTATTTTGATTTTGCTATCGAACCTTCTTAAATTATTTAAATGTGTATTTTATCTATATTTTCAATTATTGCAATAACAGAAGGATGTACACAAAAAAATATATTTTCTTTTCTTGATTTTGAAATTGATATGCTTCATTAATATTTCTGTTGATATTTCATAAAGCTTACTTTATAACCATAATCTTTTGTAAATTGGAAAACATTTTAGCAACAATAAGCAATAATGTTTGAAAAATTAGAAATATGATCGTTTTAATTTTATACTTAAATATTTATATTTTCATATTTAAATTATCAATATGTATATTTTATTTATATTTTTAATTACTATTGCGAGAGAGTTACACAACTTCAGTTCTGTATCCCTTGAACTTATTTTATTTTCAATTATTCAATTTTCTCACGATAAGATTGAGATTTCTACGCCTTTCCAATTCATTTAAATCAAATGTTTACTAACTTGATCTATCCGACGAAAATATTTTTCAAAATTATTTCAGAAATATTTTTCGAATTATTTTTCTATCAATATTAAGTGAGAAAATACGTTCAAATTCATATAATAATTTTGAATTCATAAAAATTTAAAAGCAATTTTTATTTCTATAACAAATAACCGCGACTCTTCAAGCAATTTTTATTTCTATAACAAATAACCGCGACCCTTCAAGCTCCTAATATATGATCCGGAATCACTGCGACGATAAATAATTATAATACAAAATTACAAATAGTCTTGTTATTAATTTTTCGTGAGCTCACCATCGTCGCGAATTAAATCATCCCATTCTGTACATACACGCATGTATGCGCGCACGTGGGAGCGGTAGTACAGGGCGCTTCAGCGTCGCGGGCCAGTCCTGGATCGACCACGTGTTAGATGAAGACGGTGCAGCCCGCCTGGCTCTATCCATCTCCGTCCATTGCGGGCGTACACTGTACACATGATACATATACGCGTAGAGACCTGGAGGGGCTGAAACGCGTGAGGTGAGAGACGTCGGTCGAGGCGGGGCGAGCTGAGGTGGAGCCGAGGGGAAGGGGTGAGACCGGTGCGGGGTGAGATCGTGTGTATGCGACGTCGTCAGTCGTCACTCGTCGTCGGTACTCGGTCCGCGGTTGTCATTCGTACTCTCTTCGTGCTATAGCACGTCGGTCGACAGGTGCCACGATACATACGTGCATAACGAGGTGGCGTAGAGCGTAGAGCAAACCGTGTGTGTGAAGGGGGTTGTGTGTCGTAGGTACCCTCTCACGCGCCTGCCGCTGCCGGAGCGCTCGTCATCGTCATGGCTCCGTACGCGTGGTCCTTCCGTGGGAATCTCAATCGGTTCCTCGTCGACGTGCCAATCCTGCAGTGCCTGATCGTGCTGATGGGCCTCTTCAATCTCTCTCTGTGCCTCTACGAGGATCAGGTCGGTAAATTCGATTGGTAAGTAATCGAAGCAACCTCTAAATAATGCAGTGAGGTGTGGAGAAGGAGGGAAACAGAGCGCCGTGGGAACCTTATCACGAGGACCGTTATACCCGTTGCGTTTTTTCCTCTATCACCCCGAGGTGGCTGGCTGACTAGAACTATAATCGCATTCGCGGGATGTTACAGGAGGCAGAACTACGTCGGGAAAATTAAATTCGCCAGCTTCGACACGGTGTCCACGGCGAAGAAGATTATCGTCGCTACCGAAGAGAACGTTATTGCCGCGCTTAATCTGAAATCGGGTAAGTAAAACTATTTATGATCTCTCTCTCTCTCTCTCTCTCTCTCTCTTTCTTATCTTTTTGCACGTTACTCGCACCTGTTCGTTTACGGAGAATGCGCCGCACTTTTTATTTCCGATTTCTTTGGCGTTTAATTACCATTTCTATCTTCCCGTATATCAATGATGATTACAATGATTAAGCACATCTTCACGTGCGCACTTATATTACTGAATTTAAACATTCCACGGTAAGTATCGGTTACGAACCAAGAGATGTAATTTGTATAGATCAGAATAAATGTATTAATGATATTTATGATGTAACAGGCCAAATATTGTGGAGGCGAGTGTTGGAGAAAGGTTATGGCGGGCATATCAGAACACTGGGAGGTGTCGCGGACGGAGATCTGATATCCGTAAGTGGAGGTGTCCCCGCCATCGTTCGTGCCTGGGATTTGGCGACCGGGCATATAATTAACGAATGGCCGATAGCCGAGCCGAATAGCGACAGGTTTGTGTAGAATGATTATCATTTATTATTGAATTATTGTTTTCTCCGTATACATACCCTAAGGTGGTTTTATTGCAACGCCAACTCGATAGTGTCATGTTGTCACATAAACGTTACACAATCGTATATGTACAGTCTATGCAAAATGATTTTATCGAATTACGCTTGTTTTTATTAAATTATTAGTCATATGGAGGGACTAACTTCTGACTGGGACTTGCTTGATAAAACCACCTTAAGGCGGAGCCTTAATTTTATTTCTTGTTCTGGGTTAATAAGAAAGCCACAAGTATGTTTATTCCTAAATCTTTAATAATGAGAGTCGATAGAAGAAAGATAAGGTGTAAGCTTCTCCGATTATTATGTACTTTACAAGGCTAGGGATATATCTAGTCATTTGTTAAAAACTCTTGAAAACTTTGTACATTTGTGTAAAACATAATTCATTGCTTTTACAGACTCGCATCTCCGTTTGTATCGTTTTCTACATTGGGCTTGTATTCCGCTGACAGGTTTTTTCATTTTTATTCAAAGCACAGTCAATAATATATGTACACTTGGTTCTGTAACTATGCATTTTGAATTAGGTTGCTTAAATTCAGCATTTTGTCTTTTTATTCATATGATCACTCCCCTCCTCCCCTCTCCACACACACACACACACACACACACACACACACACCTACACAATAGAAGATAAATATCTGAAGATTTTTTGTTGCAATGAAAAATTAATATCTTATATATGACTGGTTGTACAAAGCTATGGAGATGTTTTTGTGTTACATATTTCTTTTTAAAGCATATGTAGCTGTACACAGTTTATCGTTTTCCAGGATAAAAGATGTAAAGTGGCATATCAAAGATGGAACGTTGCATCATATATTACCTATTTATAATAGCGGAGTGGAAGTAACGTCTTACGATAGCAAAACTGGAGAGAAGCTAAAGACTCGGAGGGTTTCTGCGCCATTTATAACTCGAGAAACGGAGTAAATATTTTTAAATTTAGATCACTTTTTTGCTGTACATCAAATTTACACATTAAATTTATTTATGTATGCTATTATTTTAACAAATAATCTTTTTCCAACGTGCCAACATGTTATTTATTTCGATATTTAAAATGGCTCTATTTTTGCTCAGGTGTGTTCTAGCAGCTCCATACTTGGCATGTTTAAAAGGAGACAGTTCTCTAGCTGTAGTATTCTTAGTACATCTATTCGATACTAATGCACAGTCACAATCAGTTACGATAAATACAATATTTGGGGCTGGCGCCCAAGGGCCGTATAAACTAGAGTCTGTACTCGGAGAAGGACCTGTAATTTCTATTAATGCCGATAACGATCAACGAAAGCGGATTTTAGTTATCGGAGAATTTCCGACTCCCATACAGAAAGACATCGACGGTGATGCAACTCTTTATGTTGTCTCCGTTGACAATGAGAAGATACTTTTGGAAACAACATATAAAAATGGAGTAAATATCGAAACATATATGCTTCTCTATTTTTAAAGAGAACGTTTATTAGTGCAGTTTTTTTCACGAATTTTCTGCTATTTTACTTCCAGAAAATAGAAATAACGGCTACAAATCTGTTATCGTCCGCACTCATACCTGATTTGTCGGTTACTTTGACTCACGCTTCTATACAATCGTCAACCATAATGGCATCCGTTTGCCCGCGGCAAACGAAAGGCGTAACATGTCGTCATTTGTTATCCTCGCAAGATCACAGCATCGCGTTGTTACAACACAATAAACTGGTGTGGACAAGGGAGGAAGCACTCGCCAGTATTGTGGCCGTTGAAATTATGGAATTACCTATGTCTGACAGAGATCAAGCTATCGAAACGGAATTCGATCAGAAAGAGAGTAAGTAAGATTATATGTTAAGTATAAAAAATTAAAAAGGATTTTTTTTCATTTCTCACGTTGAACTTGATTGAATATTTTCTACTCATAATATTTTATATGTAACTATGTTGATACAGCATAACATAAATTTTACTTGTTTCTTTTGTCACTAAATAAAATATGTCCAGAAATAAGATAGTATATCTTTGTTGACTTATAACATATCAAATGTGTGAAACACATTCTTACTCGTACTTCCAAGATATGTCATATGACTTACACTCTCCTAACTATTAAATTACATAGAGTTTTGTTTTAATTGTTACCGGATGGTAACGTGTCAGGTGTCTTCAATCTAGCCTTATGATTATGTGGCACAATTACATATAATATTATTTGAAGGCTATGAAAAAGCTTGTTGTTTTAATTAATAACGCTCTTATTAAAGCGACATATTGTTTATCGACATAACACAACAATTCAATTTCTAATAACAATCTATATACCTGTTAAGTTATATTAATTAACTCTCTTTTGTGAATGGCTGCTGGCAGGTATTGATGTAGACAGTTCATGTAAGTAGTGGAGGCAGGAAGGCTGGTTTTAATGCAGTACTTTTGTTTTTATTGCTATTTACAGACTTACATTTGCATGGTATAACATTTGTGATGTATAGGCTCCTAAAGATATTGAAAGATGTAAGACGTATATATGTGTGATTATCTATATAGGATTCCCTGAAAATAATATAATTATTACATTGCTATCTGCATGACATAAAATATCTACATTTGGATATGGTTGAGTTCGGATGTGTAAAGAAAATATTGTTAACGCAATTTAATTTAATATTATTATATAATTAAAATAGTAATTTCATTGATACGTGATATCTAGCTGTGTAAAAATGCATGAAAAGTTTTTTGATGACCTCTATAATCATCGTATATGTAAAAGTCATTAAACCTGCTGAGAGAAATTTTCATATCGCAATACAACGGCTTAATAAATATAGCATATGCAGTTTGTTATTACTCTACTAGACATCGTCTAATTTCTTATATCCTTCCGCTGTATCATCCAACCTACAGATTTCGATAATACAGTTCATTCGGGGATGTGTGTTTTCTAATTCTACTTTGTTGTTTTTAAACAGGGGACGTTCTAAGTATGTTTCTTCGAAGGATTACGTCACAGATTAACCAGGCCAGAGCATTCTTTCAAACGATACTGGATTTGGTACCTCAGCAATCCAATCAACGTATTGATCTGGTGCAAGATAAATTTGGCTTGCATAAAATGATCGTGGCCGTTACATCGGCTGGAAAGGTATGACTCCATGTAGACCATGAGGCATCTCGTTATTATAAATCGTTACATTCTAAACTGTTTGCAGCTGTATGGTATCGAAACCAGAAAAGGCGAGATTATCTGGCAACTCAGGCTGCCTAATATTCGTGGTTTTACAAAATTGTCTAACATGATGATTTTGTACGTGCAAAGGGGCAGCAGACATTTCCCTCACCCTGCTCAGTGTGCGTTGTTAGCAGAAGACAAGGTAAGAGGCACATTTATATATTCAGGAGTAAATGTATAAACCACATTCACTTCATTCTGATATCGCTTTTTTATCGTTACAATAGGAAACCGGAGAGGGTGTTATATTTACTTTTAATCCGATTACCGGACAGTTCTTGGACGGACTGGTGAAACTTGGTTACAAAATAAAACAGTCTATGTTATTGCACGTAGCGACCGATGACTTTTTACGTGGTATTCTCATTCTTGATGCGCGGGATAAGGTTCATGTTTATCCCGACAGCGCTACCGCAGTTGCAGCTTCACTCGGGAAAAACACGTACCTCTTTACTGCCGATCAAACTACAGGAATATTATCCGGCTTCTCTCTTTCATACAGCACAACTCAGGTTTGTTACATGTAGATGTATACTCAACATATAAATTTATATCAGTTTTACTATATCGATAATCCTGATTTTTAATGGTACAGGAACTAATCGCCCATAAAGTATGGGAGTTGTTGCTGTCGCCAAGAAACCAAAGAATAACGCAAGTCGTGTCGAAAAATCCGATAGAGCGTGTACACTCCCAAGGAAGAGTCTTAAGTGATAGATCAGTGTTGTATAAATACATTAATCCTAATTTAGTGGCCGTAGTGACAGAAGGCATCGGACATGCCCATAAAAGTAAGCATATCCCTGCCCGTCATTGTGTAAGTCGATACTATTTATCGAAGATAAACGTTTAATATTTTCTTATTTTATAGATACGCTTAATTTATATCTACTAGACGTAGTATCCGGGGCAATGATTTTTTCTATCACGCACAAAAGAGTACGTGGTCCAATCCATATTGTGCATTCGGAAAATTGGTTGGTTTACAGCTATTTTAATGAGAAAGGACGTAGAACAGAAATCGCTACGTTAGAACTCTACGAAGGAAAGATACAAAGCAACACTACAGGTGAAAACCATTTTCAGTCCCTGTACATCTGCATTATCGAAAAAAATACTACAATTGGTTGTATATGTTTTAACTTTAAGATGGAAAAAATATTGACTTTTAAGATGTTTAAAGACCACTTATATCTTAATGTTAGAAAATATTTATAGAAGAATGCTGGACACAGTCGAAAAATTTTTATTTTTAAAACTTCCGATATAACTAAACAATTAGAGTTCTCATTACTCTAAATTAGTTTCGAACATTAGCTATTTTTCGAAGATGCAGATATATTTGTACCATCAATTTAATAATTTATATCGATTGTTGGATTGTTGTTTCAGTATTCTCTTCTTTAGCAACAACAAAATTGCCAATTGTAGAAAGACAAGCTTTCATTTTTCCCGCATCTATAGAATATATGCAGGAAACAATCACAGAAAAGGGTATCACAAGCAAACATATAATAGGTATGTAAAATTATGGCTCGATAAATTGAAAAGAAAATTCAATTTTAATTATTTGAATGAGTTCAGATATAATTAAATGGTATGCGTACGTATATATTTAATTGTGGCATTTTTATTTCCAACAGTGGCTTTAGCCAATGGTGGAATATTAGAATTGCCATGGATGATGGTGGATCCACGACGGCCTATTAATCCTGAAATGCGAGAAGAAGGAGTAATACCGTACATGCCAGAGATTCCAGTCCATATGGATGCTATTATTAATTATAATCAAAGCGTTTCTAGGGTTATGGGTATTCATACTAGTCCCAGTGGCCTTGAAAGTACTTGCTTAGTTTTTGTACATGGTCTTGGTGAGTATGAGTATCAAACATTTGACTTTAGACTCGTATTTTTATAAGTGACTTCTCACACACAAAATGATTGCGACATTTGCAGATCTGTTTTACACAAGAGTAGCACCATCTAAAACATTCGACGTCCTAAAGGAGGACTTTGATTATTATCTTATTGTGATAGTACTCGCGGCGCTGTTGATCTCATCGTACATCACCAAAAAATTAGCATCCCAAAAAGCTCAAAAGCAAGCATGGAAATGATGCCTCGTTTTTCTAGAATTGTGTAATATTTATGAATCTGTTCACTATAGGCAAGAATTTTTCCTAAGCATAACTTGTAAGATATACTGTTTTATAAATAGTTAATTTTAAAACACAAGGTAAAACGCTAATACTTTATTATCTTACCTAAAAATCTTTCAATCGTAAATCCTAAATAAAAACATACGTAAAAAAATATATTTTACTTTGTTAATTTGGTACAGAACGCACATATGCGACGATGAGTCTAATTATTTAAAGAATGATGATCAATGTATGTACGAGAGTGGACCATGATCATTGATCGTTATAATATTGATGATTGATTGATCATTAAACTATCATTAGAATAACTGATAACATGCTCAAGAATTGCTTTTTTATTAATTGTACAGCAAGTTCTGTAAAAGGTAGGAAATTTTTTTTTCGTTATTTGTACACTTTCAATATAAACCAACAAACAAAAATCGGCAATTTTTATATACATGGAGACATGAATAAAATTATGTTTATAATGCATTTTTTGCAATAAAAATATTAAAATATCAATATATATGAACAATGGTAAATAGAGATAGACATCTGTTTGGTACAACAAACGAAACATGTGATTATCATATATTAAGTATCATGATAATCTATAATAACGTTAATAAATAAATATTAAGATAATTTTACTTTCACGGTTGCAAAATATGAGAATTTGCGTACGATATATTTTAATTGCATCTTTCTCTGTAATCCATAAGTCTTCGTAAATAATTATTTATAAAGGTATATGTAAGACTATGCATTTTACTTGTATATTATAGGTATTTCAAATTTCTCGCAAATTCTTGTGATAAATTTTCTTAAGAATATCATCACATAGAAGGCTTACAAGAAATATAAAGAAATGTGATTTCAAAAGAATAAAATTGTTCTTACTGTTTAGTAGAAAAATTTATTTATATATACATGCACCTTCAGCTTTTACTTTATCTCACTGATACATTATATTTACATAATTTTAAAGAACTAAAATATTCTTAATTGAAAATACTTCAAGATAATAAGTTGAAAAAGACATAATTATTTGCATTTATATGTGCATTTCTCTTTGAAATAGTAGGCTATTTCCAGACTAGGGAAAGTTGCAAGAACTTTAAATTACTTTGAAAGCTAATTTATTACTTTTTCACTATTTCAATTTCTAATTTCAAAATCAAACAAAAACGATTTATCAGCATGTGTAAAAAATGGAATTAATATTAAATATAAAATTTATATTGAGATGGCGCGCGCGCGCGCGCGCGCGTGTGTGTGTGTGTGTGTGTACAAAGTTGAATGCAATATTTATTATCATATATATATATATATGTATATATATATATATATATATATATATATAAAAAAGCTAATTTGAAACTGAAAGGATTATATGTAAATATCATATACCTATATATAATATATGTCATATATATGTATATCAGTATATGTCGCAGGCTTTTTGTATAATCAGCCTTTTTGCAAAATGACACCTTTTTGGATAACGCCAAGAAAACTAACCTAAACCTAACCCAAACCATTTTCGAAGGCGTTATGCAAAAAGGCGTTTTTTTGCAAAGAGGCTAGCCTTTTTGCAAAACGGCTGCTATATATACATATGTATATATATATATAT
>NW_012028360.1:46753-53096 GCF_000956235.1 Wasmannia auropunctata
CGTGTGCTCTTCCGATCTACGCAGTGTCCGGTCAATTAGTTTGGTGACTGTATATACATACATACATACATACATACATACATACATACATACATACATACATACATACATACATACATACATACACAGAGCATCTTACACTTTTTTGTTTTATAATGTATCGCTTTGTAGATAGTAAAGAAAAGTATAATTATATGTAAGTTATTGTAAAATGTGAAAAAATGATTATAAAATGTTAGACTTATATACAAATAAAAAATTTCTGTCACACAATTTGTTCATTATTTATATAGTATACATAGAATTTATATAAATATTTGAAAATATTTTAAATCTAGTAATCTATTTGCTTTTTACGTGATTAACATTTAACATTTTATATTACTCTAATACAAAGGCATTTTGTAATTGAATAGCATATTGTTGTTTGAAAACCTTTGACTTAGTATTTATCACATCTTTAAGGCTTATATAAAATAAGGTTGTTTCTCTTATACAGTTCTTAAATCATTTTTGATAGGATTTTTGAATATATTCAATAATGAATATTTTTTTGTTGGATGTATATAATGATTTCGTTTACATTTCTGTAATATTCATTTGCCGGAGAAACATCTGCAATCTGAAAAATAATAAAATAACACTATATTTTTTTTTATCACATAAAACTAAATTTTAATAAATTCATATAAATTGTAAAAATTGTATTTCATAATTAAACATTAAACATTACCAGTAGATTTTTTATGTCAAATGTTGCATCAGAAGCTATTCGTACAACTTTCGAATTCCAGATACTGAGACATTTCACCCATACGATATCTCCATTATAATCAGCAATGTCTTTATACAATTTTACACAGCATGCCTTTTAATTAAATAATAATAATAGATTAGACTTATGCATATGCAAAAATATACTTTTTGTTTTGATCTTACCTGTAATGCGGTATGTTGACTTGCACTAAGGTACGATTGTATATTACTTAATATTTGCCATAATTCGTGCTCGCGCAATTTTAAGAGCCACGCTATTACTCCCAACGTAGATAACAACTCGTATTGAGATTTGTAAGTTTGTGTGAATTTGTAAATATTTATTGAGCTCTTGTTAATACTTTCTTTAGAAGACTCAGTCAGGAACTTAAATATAGATGGCAATACCTCTCTTGTATATAAAAGATTAATTATTGGCATTATGATACTTGGCGTATGTTAGTCGCTTTTTTACAATATATTCGGTAAAATGTACAAGATATTTTACCGTAGAGTTCTGCTTCTGATGAAGTCATTCGATATGTTGGCGAGTACATGCAAGAGTTGCCACGCATGATTAATTACAAGAACATTTTCATCGTTGAATCTATCGGTCAGTGGATGCCATAACTGATGCACAATAGGCAATAGTTCATCTTCCCACTCGACTAGTATCGGTAAACCCTCTTGAAGCGTTTGCATTGCCATCAGTGATTTTTGTACGTCCTTTAAAGGTAAAAAGTGCATACAACGTTTCATAACGTCTATAATTATCTTTATATGAGTTGGTAGCTTTTTGTCTCGTTTGTCTGGAACATATAGTGAACAGTGAATAAATTTTGCAATCTATAAAAATAAATAAACTCCTATTAGAGATGCATAGATGTATGTAGTTAAGTTTGAATTATAAATCGAGTCCCTTTTTAGCATAAAAACTAAAGGAGATAAAAATTTCTATTCTATATAAATTTCTATTACCTTCTGCACTCGGATTTGAGTAATCCTCTTCATTTATCTCTTCCGGTAGCTCAGTATCCGGTACATTTGCGTCTGATACTATCTCTTCAGTGTCATCTTCAATTTTTTCATCAATCTTCTTTGCATTATAGCATTCTAACAAAGAAAGAATAATTGTCTCTGAAGGATTATTTGCTTGTGCATTTTCTTCTTTTATTATTGTTATATCATTCCAGTTTATTAACGTTTTTATGCATATGATAAACGTATGAAATATCTTCAGAAACGAATAAATATCTTTTTGACGGTAAGGGGTACTTAGTTGCCTGAATACATCCTCTACAATTCCCTTTAAGTGTGGCAAAAAATCCAATCTGCTGTACTTCATAACAACTCTAATAACGTCGAATACGCCAAGATTGCGGTCTACTTGGCGTAATTTCATTATAATGTGATAAGAAAAATAATCGACGTTAGCACGTAACAGATCGCCGATCGTCCTGTGCTGCTGTGCCTCTGCGACATTTTCGAGAGTACGCACTCCAATATAACTGATCAAACTGTTCCCACTGCCTGCAATTATCCATAATTTTTATTCGTTTGTAAGAAGATTTCAACTCTCTATGTATTAATGATACATACCTGCTCTTTCAATAATTAAATATAAGGTTTTTAGAAGGTATCTATCATAGTCGTATTGTAAATTTTGTACTATAAGGCCCAATCCTTCAGTCAAAAGGCAACATTGCACTATATTGCTCTGTGCCTGCACCAAAGGAGTATCTTCAGTTACTTCTGTAGGCAAGTACCATATTTCCTGTGTTGTGTAAAAATCTACGATTTCCTTATATAAATATGAAGAAGATGATTCTTTAGCAGAAACTAAAACAAAGAAAATCGAAACTATTAATAAGAGCCGATCTTAATAACATTTCTTCAAATTTATATGTATTGTTTGTATTACTTAAGATCCAGTTAAGTAGTAAATTCAGTTCCTTCCTGTGTTGCGGCGCGTTCATCATAAGCTCGAGAATAGTGTCGATTAATATCTTAAAATCCCCAAATTCTCCGAGTAGCTTGCATATTGCAACAAGTTTCTCTTTACATGAGCTATTCTTAATAAACTTGAACTGTCTCCACGAATCCGATCCGTAAAAATAAGCGGGGTCGTTTAAATCTTTCACATTTGCTGTCTGTAGAAGAGACACGTTGTTGCAATCTATGACCATAATGTATACAAGAGCTAAAAATAATCTTTGCATATGAGCCTGCGACCTCATGATATGAGGCAATCTTTGCTTTCCAAATAATCTTAAATAGCCGGCGAATTGATTCAAGTATGCTAATTGTTCGTTATCATCTGAAAAATATAGAAATGGATACGTATATTTTAATTTTTACATTTATGTTTAATAATTATTAGTGCTAATAATATAAAATAAAAAACATTTAATTTTAGTCACAATTAGAAAGATCTTACCTGATCGTCTAATAATTGTAGGCAGTCTTGTAAGCAAATTGTAAAACTTATCTTCTAATGAATCAATCAGTGATTTCATATCATAATTTTGCATGTAGTTTTCACTTATTGTGTGCAACACATTGTGCGCTCTTTCACTAACTTCTGGGGATTCGTCTTCAGATAGGGAAATCAAATAATCTATTAATGTCATAATATTTGGTTTCATATTCCTACATGAAACATATAAATTATTCAGTTTTTTATTTAGATGTTATAAAAGTATAGAAAGAATAGATAGAAATATATAAAAAGTGAATCTTTTACTTGCGGCAATTTTCAAGTATAAGACTGATACTTTCAATCAATTCTCTCTTAACTTTGTAGTGTGAATGGCTTCTAACTTGATCTAACAATTGTATATAAGCACCAAGTTTAATAGCTACAGCTTCGAACCATTCTTTATTTCTTACAGCTCCTTTTAGATTATATTCTATGTCACATTTTCCATTATATTTCGCATTATGCGATGTGTCAGTGGATACATTGCAACCTTTTTTCATAAGTGTTTCTATAGATAATATGTCCTCTTCAGTGTCTTCATCCTTATCATGGAGAACAAGCGATATAATTCTCCCCCATGCTCGAATTGCTGTCTATAATATTCAATTATTGTATTAATTACTGATTTTAATTTATTGTTCAAATAATTATTTTCTAGGTATTAAGTTATGTATTACCATTGTAAGTTTGTGATTTTGAACTTCGCTTCCCATTGCTATTTCCTGTAATCCACTGACAATACCAGGAAAAAATGCCATGATGGTATTTGCTACTTGATCATGAATAATGATGTCAGATTTGTCTATTTTGTCGTCGATATGACACAAAGCCATTACTGCGTCTATCCCAGCTAATCTAAAAATTAATGTGAATTAATGCAAATATATATTTTAAGGTAATACATTATAAATATAAAGCCTCGTGTCTACGATGTAGAACATGAATCGCTCCGAGATCTCGGGGCTATTTCTAGCATCGTGAATGCAAGGTTTTAAGATTGAGTTGCTGAGATTGCTCAGTACTAGAGCAATCAAGCAAAAGATCTGGATTTGACTCTCAGGCTTACTAACCCATATATATATATTGTACAACAATACAAATTTTGAATGAATATTCCACTGTGATAAAAAAAATCGAAAACATCAATTTAATTTCAAGAGATATAATAATTGAGATGAATAAATGTGGTACTGCATGTCCTTTTGAAGAATTGGAACAAATATTTTAATGATAATAAATAAATTTTAAAAACAATTTTCTGAAATCCTCCTCTCTAAAAAAAGTATGTTAAGTTGAACTCGAAATGTATCGTTGTTCTCAAAGTTATTGTTGACTCTTTTCCGCGACTTTTGACAGTTGTATGCATTGAGATTGATATATAATTAAATCAATTATAGTAAAAACTAAAAGTGCAGAAAAATAGCGCGCGCGAGGCGCGCGTCTGTAATGTTAGTAGAATTATATAAGATTACAAAATTTCTTCCTTTAAAAATTGCAATTGTAATAAAGGTTTGTAATCAGTTTGAAAGCTTTGTTCCATCCAAATTGACAAAACTTTTATAAAACTCATGTAAAGCCATCCTCAATATACTCCTTCTAAATACTTACCTCACAGAATATGACTTTTCAGTTCTTGAAATTGTAAGACACAAAAATATTCCTTGACCAAGATTCAATACATTTTCTTTAGTATAAAGTGATTCTATCACATCAGAAATGCTTTGATGGATAAGATCTTTAATACATAAAGCTACTGCCTCCTTAAGCTCCTCGTGAAATAAAATCACTGTTAAATTTAGATAATAATTAGATTATTATTCATTATGAACAAAACTGGCTGTTCTATCTTCAGATAAATTATGTAATAATTTATCAAAATGGATAAATGTTGGTAGAGCCAAAGCTATTAACTAATTTATCCAATTATAAATAAAAGAAAATAAATTATCATTTTATATATATAGCGTTTTCGATTTGCTGACTCGATCCGACTCTGAGTCGATGGTCTGTTCTTTTTAGCTATAAAAAAATAGTGTACAAGAAACGCTAAAAAAACAAACTATTTTGACTCAGAGTCAGATCGAGTCAACAAATCGAAAACACTATTAGTTTATCCAAAGGTGGAACAACTAATCATTATTGATTTAATCCAGTTTATATACTTTGGTTTGGTTGATTCCTGTCAAAAATTTGGACCAGCAGAGTCCCATAGATATTGAGAAAGATTTTTAATTTTGTAATTTTAGTTTTTCGTATTATAACTCTCATAGTTTTGACCAGTTCCTCTTTTACAGTCGTGCTATATAAAGAAATATTAATTTTAGATCATACACCTCGTTATTTATATAACTTATACAATAATGTGTATCAAGCATATAGCTATATTTCTTTTATTATACATTCTATTTCAACAAACAATCTATTTTATTAAGTTATTGCAGGGAATGCTATATTTACCTTGAATTGCCTTGTAAACTGGTAATAATAGGAAGTAAACAGTACCCTGACAGATTATGCATGGTCTTGTCAGGGATGTTACCAGCTACCTCCGCGACTCTGCGTGCGTGAGTCTTACTCGGGTTTTTGATCAAATCATCACAGCAGGATTTTAGCTCGAGAAAAATCTGCATATTAAACTGCTCCATCCTGATATTACAATGCCAAAGATGCTTCTTTCTAACCACAATACACTTGTATGTCCATTACATATTTATTCGCTCTCGTAAGATGATGACATGCTGTTGGAACTTTTCAATCAATTAATATAAATACATAATCAGTATATAATTTCTCAAATTTACTGATCTCTTCTCGGTTTTTTCAAGCTAAGTTTTTGAATATTCACTCATTAATCTTTGCATCTTCCTTCACGTTTTTAGAATATTTTATTTTGGTTCCAGTTACACCATGTGTTTTACCTTCTTCTTCTTCTTTTAATTTAATAGATTTCCGATCCTCAAAATCACAATAATAAGTACATACGTTAAAATTTGCATTCGCATTCAGGATTTCTAGAGTCCTAGAATACAGAGATGCGACATGGGGGGGTTTTTAGTGTTGTATCACCGGTTGGTGATTTTGCGCCTTCAACTTTTTTTTTTTTTTTGG
>NW_012028361.1:0-6680 GCF_000956235.1 Wasmannia auropunctata
GCAAATGACGATTATTTGGCACAAAATCAGACATTTTCACACAACCAAAAGTATATAATGCCAAAACAAAATCATTAATGTGTCAAAACGGTTTGTTTACCATATGTCTGAGCTTGGTTCATGACGTTTTGAATATATAAAAATCGACCAGCACTTATTGCTGGAGCCATCTATTGACAAACAGCGAGAACTTAGTTGCGCACCTAATAAATAATTGACTCAAAGAATATGTTAAATAAGATAATGAGAGAAACAAAAAAAACAAAAATATATTAAATGCCTATTATCCTTTATGCTTAACTTGATGTTTAGCCTTCAGTCTTCTTCAATTGGAAGCAAACATAGCTTTCTGACTGGTCGTTTGAAAATTCCGCCCGCAGTCCGCAGCGTCACATCTCGAACCTCTCCATCTGGACCCGGATGGGTCTGCATCACTCGACCAACCTTCCATCGAAAAGAGGGAAGATTATCTTCCTTTATTACAACAAGGTCGTTCTCCTTCAGCTTATTGCAAGTAGTAGTCCATTTAATGCGTTTCTGCAACTCCTGCAAATATTCCATCTGCCAGCATTTCCAGAATTGCTGGCTCAATTTCTGCACTTTCTGCCATCTTGATAGTGGACCCTCAGGAACATCGAAGAAATTAGATTGTACCGGCTGAAGAAGCGAACCTCCTACCAAAAAGTGAGCCGGAGTCAATACCGACAGATCTGATGGATCACTTGAAAGCGGCGTAAGTGGCCGCGAATTAAGCATTACTTCTATTTGTGCTAGAAGGGTGCTGTATTCCTCATATGTTAAGATACGTCCTTCAGTTATTGTATGCAAGTGTCTCTTGGCGCTTTTAACCACTGCCTCCCATAATCCTCCAAATTGAGGCGCTCGCGGTGGAATAAAAGTCCAATCTATGCGTAATTCGGCTAATTCTGCTTTTCTTGTTTCTGCTCCAAAAATGTGTACAACTCTCTCAGATGTCGGGCTGCTCCGACGAAGTTCGTGCCGTTATCCGACATTATCTGCGAGCATAATCCTCTTCTAGAACTGAACCGACGTAAAGCTGCTATGAAGGCCTCCGTCGAGAGATCTGTTACCATCACCAGATGCACTGCCTTTGTGATGTACAAACGAATATGGCAATATATCCTTTCTCGATGTGTATTCTATCCCTGCGTCTGCTTTCTCGTATTTGCAGAGGGCCTGCATAGTCTATGCCTGTTGTGGCGAAGGGGCGATTCGAACCACTGACCCTCACAGCTGGAAGATCGCCCATCTTCACTTCTATCGTTGTTGGGTTAAACCGATAACACTTGATACATCTTCGGGTAATTTTGCGAACTTCTCTTCTTCCGCTAATTGGCCAAAATCGTTGCCTTATATCGTGCAGTAATTGCTCCGGTGGACAATGAAGCAATTTTTCATGTCTATCCCGTAAGATGATACTGGTCACATGGTGCTTTGCAGGTAAAACAATAGGGTTCTTTTGTTCTGCGTTAACCTCTGCATGCCGTAATCTGCCTCCCACACGGATCACCTGTTCTCCGTCTAGAAATGCCGCCAACGATCGCAATTGACTCTTCTGCGGACCACTTGGTCTGCTTTCTGATAAGCAGCGGAATTCTGTTGGAAAGGCCACCTGCTGGACCCATCGAATGATTACCTTTTCCGCTCTTTCCAACTCCATAGGGCTTAGCTGCATTGCTTTCTTGTTTCCTCTGCAGTTGTCTGCAAACCTGTAACAATAAGCTACAATCCTACACAATTTACTGTACGATGAATACTTTGACAGGATATGAGACGTTGAATTCGCCATCAGAATGACATGTACTAATTTCCGCTCCGGAAGGTCTACCTCCGGATTCTTCATGGAAGAAGGCTGCTATTTTCCTTCTCTTAACCATAGCGGTCCATGCCACCACAATGGATCTCTAAGTAAACGATTTGCCGAGACTCCTCTGGATAAGAGGTCTGCTGGATTTTCTTCTGATGAAACATGTGCCCAAACAACCTCTTCTGTAAAACTTTGTATTTTTGAGACTCTGTTGGCTATGAAGGTTTTGAGCGTATGCGGCGGAGTACTTATCCAACCAAGTGTGATTGTGCTGTCGCTCCATAACTTAACCTTATTAATCTTATGAATGCATGATTTCTTTACGGTATTGAACAACCGTGCTAGCAAGAGGGCTGCTTCTAATTCAAGCCTTGGAAGCGAGATGGTTTTTAATGGTGCCACTTTCGTTCTGGCGCAAATTAACTCTGAGTGACTTACTCCTTGCTGATCTACGCTAACTGCGTATAAACACGCTCCGTACGCTGCTTCAGATGCATCACCGAATCCGTAAATATCAAAGGTTGCATCCCTATTGCTGATATTGATATTTCTTGGTATCCGTAAGCTGTTTAATTGATTGAGGGAAGCGCAGTAGTCCTCCCAGAATATTTGCAAGTTAATTGGAAGCGGCTGATCCCAGTTTACCTCTTGACGCCATATCTTTTGTAGGATGATCTTCCCAACTATAAGCACGGGCGCCACCAACCCAAGAGGATCAAACATCTGAGAGATCCTCGATAATACACTTCGCTTGGTGGCTTCTGTAGTTTCTTCTAATTTGACCTGATATTGCAGCGTATCTGTGGTGGCATTCCACAGAAGACCAAATGTCTTAATAGGCTGATTCTTGTCTATAACAAGCAAATTGTCCATTCCACTATCTCTTGCTAAATGACTCAAAATTTCTTGATGATTTGCTCTCCATTTTCGCAGAGGCATCTTTCCATGTAACAGCATCTTTGTTAGCTGCTCTTGCAATATTATCGCGTCTTTTAGTGTCGATGCTCCAGTTAAAACATCGTCCATATAAAAGTCTTGCTCCACCGCTTTTGCTGCTAAAGGAAATTCTTGCTTGTAGATCGCTGCCAATTCTCTAAGGCACCGCATTGCCAAATACGGGGCACAAGCCGTTCCATATGTTAGGGTATTCAGCCTGTAAAGTTGACGTGCTTGTGTGATGTCATGCCGCCAAAGAATCAGTTGTAAGTTCCGATCTTGCTTATCCACCCGAACTTGCCTGAACATTGATACCACATCTGCCGTAAGCACAAACGTGTGCGTCCTAAATCTGATTAGTATCTCTTGTAAATCCGCTTGCAGATTTGGTCCAGTCATCAATTTATCATTTAAGGATAAACCATTTGTTGTTCTTGAAGAAGCGTCAAAGACAACTCGCAACTTTGTTGTCATACTCTCCGGTCGTAAGACTGGTAGATGCGGGATAATGTAATTCTCTTGCGTTAATACCGTGTTTTTATTCTCTATTAAGGACATGTAACCTTGTTGCAAGTATTCCTCCATGAATTCGATGTAGGCCTTTTTTAGTTCGGGATCTCTTTCAAAACGACGTTCTAATGAAGATAACCTTTTGATGGCTTGAGGCATAGAATCTCCCAGCTTAATATGTGAACGAACCGGCAAACGAACTATTAATCTGCCGTCGTCCTTGCGTGCTACCGTGTCGAAGAAAAATTTCTCACACTGCATATCTTCCTTAGAATACGGACCCATCTCTGGAACTTCTTCTTGTATCCAAAATCTTTAGAGCTGATCTTGCAATTGAGCATTCGTGACCACGTTACAACTATTCGATACTTCTGCGGGCTCTTCATTTAATTCCCCACCGATGATTGTTTCTAGACGCGTATTCTGCAATGCCGGTTTTCCTTTATTCTTGTTCTCTGGTGCTTCGGTAATAATTTGCCAGTATATTCCGGCTCCAAGGAGTATGTCAACAGGCCCCGGCTTGTGATATGTCGGATCCGCCAATTTAACATCCTTTGGGATGTGCATCTTCGTTGTATTTATTTCAACCTGAGGTAACAACTCAGTGATTTCCGGTATACAGGGCACTCTACTGTGGTTATGAAGTCGCTGTGAATTGATTTAAGGCGAACGTGAATTATTTTATTGACAGTTGTTACTGTTTTGTTGATCCCGCTAATTGGGCAAACTGTGCTTTTGCATGGCAGTTTCAGCGCTCGAACCAAATTTGATGTAATTAGATTTGACTGCGAACCTGGGTCGAGCAGCGCCCGACAATGCTTCTTCTCTCCATTTGCTCCCGATATGCAAACTTTAGCTGTAGCGAGTATCACTCTGGTGCCTTTGTATCTTGTATAGTAAACATTAGTAGCAACGTCGTCTTCTTTATTTGAGACTTGCTGCTCGCCTGCTGTGCTGGCTTTTATTACCAAATCTTGCTTTACTGCAGCACAGTTCATAATAACTGACGCTGTTGAATCTTCACTTGATGATTTATCTTGAGCCTTTCCTTGCCCTGCGAATTCCTCGTGAATGAGTGAATTGTGCTTCTTCCCGCACTTCTTGCACAATGACGATCTGCAATCGCGCACGTAATGACCTGTTCCTAAACAGTTGATACACAACTTTGTCTCCAGAAGCTTTTTTCTCCGCTCTGCTATCGGTAAGCTGAGAAGGTCGCTACACTTAAATATTGGATGATCTCCTTCGCAGACTTTACATTTGACTGTCGTAGATACTAATGTTACTCTTCTTTCCTTTTTCTTTACCTCTCGATTGACCTGTTTTTCAGTCGTTTTTACTCGATTTTTCTCAAGAACTTTAATAGCGTGACACCGTTCTGTTAGAAAGGTGATGAATTCTGACAACCGAGGCATGTTTTCCTGCGTTCTATTTTTTATAAGATTCTGCCAATCCTTTTGTTCCACGAAGTCCAACTTCTTTTTTGCCATGTGCATCAAAATGGCATCCCATGCATCCACTGGTAAGCCAAGATTCTTCAGGGCCGCTACATGTGTTTGAATATGCCAAATGAATTTGCGCAATGAATCTGATTTATCTTCTTTCGTTATTTCCGGAAGATTTAGCAAATCGTCTAAATGACTCTGCATGATAATCATGCTGTTATCATATGTATCCTTTAGTAATTTCCATGCGTTTTCATAGTTCTCACTTGAGATTTTAAAACCTTCGATAACACTACGAGCTTCTCCCTGCAGCACTCCCACAAGATATTGGTGTTTCTGCACTGCCGTCAAAGTGTTGTCTGCATGAATCGTTGTCTCAAAGCTATCCTTAAAGAATAACCATTTAGTGTAGTCGCCGTTGAATTCCGGCAGCTTGATCTCCGGTAATTTCGGTCGCCTGCGTGTGATCTCGGGTGCTTCGCCCTGAATATCCGCTTGATTGCCTGTTGCGTGTGCTCTAACCTCGTTCTGTCCTTGCGCGATTATCTCTTGCGCCCTGGCTGCTGCCCTGTAATATAATTGTTCGAAAACCATTCTTTCGGGATCGTTTTCCTCGCTCAATATTTCTTCCTCGGAATCGAGTTGTTTTTCCTCAATCATACATTGCACTTTGTCAAATGTACAAAAATACTCCTCTAATTTTTGCAGTCTGACCTGCGCTTCCACCGCTGTGGCGGTTCCAGCTTCTAAAAAATTCGAAATGCGAGTAACTTGTCCTTTTGCTCTAGCTCTACGCTGTTTCAACTTACGGATATCTGTTTCCATTTTACTGCTTGTACTCTATTGTGACGTTTTTGCTAACCTTATCGCCTTGCTGGGACCTCCCAATATCTTTACCGAGACTATATGTTTGATATCTCTGCCGAGATTATGCTTGATATCTCTGCCGAGATTATACTTAATATCTCTGCCGAGATTATGCTTGCTCACGCTTTGAGGTTAACTTGCTTGTGGGATGTCCTCCCGCTGCTACGATGCTATGCTGCTTTACTGACGCCTCGAGCCCCACGTTGGGCGCCAAAATGTTAATAATAACAATGCTTAGGCTCGTTTACTGGTTTTTTATTGCACTCAAGACGAGTAATTACAATCAAGACAATGGTGTGCCAACGAACATTGCTTAATATCGAACTGAACTGAACTCTCACACACTACGCCCTCTCTCGCTCTCTCGATCTATCGATCTGTTACTGCTCTCGATCTGAGCCACTAACTTAACGCGGAAACTTTAATTACAGAAATAAACCTTAACAGATAGTGAATAAATGGCGCGCGCGAAGCGCGCGTTGTTTTGTTCTAGAAAAAATTTAAAAAATAATCGAACAAAATGAGAAAAAAATTTAATTAAAAAGAAAATTTATGTAAAAATTGGCGCTGCCAAATGTTTAAAAATTTTTTAAATGGATTTTAATAATGATTTGGGAGAAAATATATACAAGTAGTACTATTTATAATACTATTAATATTACTACTGTTAAATATAATTTAAAAAATATTTAAAAATAAAGAAAGATAAAGTTGAAATTCCTTTTGGTCAAAAATTCAAAGTTGTAATTTAAATAATAATATACATATACATAAATTAAACGTGTATGTTGTAGCAGTGTAAAAATGACTATTACAAATTTATTGAAATTAAAAACTATATAATTTAATAAATACACTCGACAGCAAAATTAAAGCATCACCCATTCTGATCACTAAAAATAGGCAAATTTCAAGAGAGTGTAACTTCGTCAAAAATGATCGTATCGGAATGATCAAAAAAGCATTTTAAAGCTTAAAGTCTCTACTTTCGACACCCATAATTCATTAAATGACTTACTGATTCTTTACAAAGCTGCACGGATGCAAATGGAGATGCATCAAATCTAAAAAATTTTTTTACCAAGTTTGCGAAG
>NW_012028361.1:6700-7397 GCF_000956235.1 Wasmannia auropunctata
TACAAGTAATACATATTACTTAATTTTTTCTAAATTATTTTATTTTACTAACAACTGAAAATTTTTGGCGCTAAATTTTGATAGCGAAACATTTGTACGGAGGACGCGTATACTTGGCGTTTTTTTATCTCTTTTCTTAAAAAGGTAATTTTGTATAGATCTCATACCTTTTTTTAAAAACTTTTACCATTGATTAATATATTTCAATATTTACATTTGGTAAGAAAGTAAAAATTTCAATAGATCTTCGTAATAGTTATTTTTACACTGCTACAACATACACGTTTAGTTTATGTATATGTATTGTGACGCCGCAGTCCGCTGCAGCGGAGCAGCGTCTCGCCGCCGTCACAAGGCGCGGGTTCGCGCCCCCTTTTTGCCGGACCGACAGCCGCATCGTGAGAGCGAGACCGAGATCTCCGGGAGGCCCGAATTTAAACGCGTGCCGTGTATTAATTTTCGTTGAACCTCTTCTATGTATCGCGGCACCTCACCGGACCAACAGAGCGTCAGCGGAGAGGACTCAAGGCCATCAACAGCGGCAGGAAGTTGGAGTACGGGCGACCTGGCGCCGGAGCAAAGAAGACACGCACCGAGCACGCGACGAGCAGGTGACAGAGCGCGCACACGTGGAGCGCGTGACCACGCGCAAGGATACCGGAGCCGCCAGGGGCGCGACCGGGATGGCGGGCACTGT
>NW_012028361.1:8521-18742 GCF_000956235.1 Wasmannia auropunctata
CTATCTGTTTCGTTTCCGTACGAGTGTCCGACGCGTAATCTTACGATCGACTTTTTCGAAAATACTTGTTGTCGTTAGACCTCGGTACACGCGTCGTACCGAGCCCCGTCCGTTATTGTACCATCGCGCCGACCAGTTTTGAATGCGTTTCTTTTTGTTTCCGGCCGAATTTCAAATTTATTTCTTGTCCTTTTCTTTCGCTACGCGAGAAGTGATCGCGTTGTCGGATTACCCGCGCTTAGTAGCGTCGACTCAATCTTCTCACTTCCGTATTTTTCTTACCGAACTGTATTATCTTTTTTTTCTTTCTCCGTCGTTTCTTACCGCCCCTTTTAGGCGGGTAATAAACAACCTCGTTATTATTGTTATTAATGGAGTACGAATTCTTTTGCCCGCCCCGCGCCATCTTATCGCCCTTAGCCTAACTCGCCCTTTGGCCTCGCCCTGCCCCTTTGCTGTTAGGTAGAGCCGGCCGGTCCTCGTGCGATCGACTTCGGGAGCGGCGTTTGATAGTCGAGCGTCGTCGCGTGTAAAGATTTCCTTCGCGCTATCGCGTAATCGTTGCGTTTCGCGAGCGACGTGACCTAGAGCACGTCTGGCGCCCAGGTTTCGCGTCGCCGTCCCTTGTCGGTCGCCGGAGGGACACATCCTGGAGGGCTGCCACCTTCCCTCCCCGAAATCGTTCGCGGTTTCCTCCCTATCGTTTGATCCGTGCTCGCGCGAATTACTTATCTCACGGGAGCACGTGACAAAATTTGGCGCCCAACGTGGGGCCCTTAAACTGAAGGGCGAAAGATAGTTTTTCTTTTCTTGCGATTGGATGGTGGCTTGGCAAAAGAATTTGGGACCTGACGAAATTTATTCTGTTTTTCTGTTTTAATGTTTTGTTGTCTGTAGTTAGTATATTTGTGTGTGTTGCCCGAATTTATATTTTTCTTATGCTGATCGCTTTTATCGTGTACTTTTGCCACGGCTTTCGCGAATGTGCTTCCGGGATTCGGTGAAGACGCTTGTTTGGGTGAGAGCTTTTTCTTGATTTTTTTTTCTGACGCGAATGCCTTTGCGCGGTGGAATTTTGCGGTGTCGTAAACATTAGTAGCGAAGACTCGATTCCCTCGAAAAGCGAGCGTGACGAATAAGGGGACGCGCATATTTTCGTGGAAATACTTGTTTGTCTGTTGCGACCGGGGAATCGTGCACGCTCGCACGGCTGTTTTCGACGCGTGATTTTGGGGGGAGGTAAGTGTTTGTCGGAAATACCAGGTGTCGAATAGAGAGTGTCGGACGACCGTATGAGCCAATTTAGCCCACCCGACGAACGAGTTTATTTGGCGGACCGCGAACAACTAGTTAACGAATTGCGTCGACATAATTTGCCAACGGACGGATCGAATTCGGTTCTGGTGCTTCGGTTATTGCGTCGCGTACGAACAACGCGTGGTGTTTTCGAGCGCGCGGGAATCAGCGAGATCGACGAGATGTCTCGGAGCACTTGGAACTGCCCGAGGGTGGCCCGGCTCGCCCGGACAGCCCATTTGAGGAGATGAGGCTCCGACCACAGTTCCCGCGTGCGGGCCCGGCGGATCCGCCGCGAGGCGGGGAACCACCGCCACCGACCTGGACGGGGAAAAACTCGGCAGCCGCGGTATACAAATTAATGAGAGGGTGGAATTTAAAGTTTTCGGGTACTCGCGGAGAGGAGGCCGAAATGTTCCTCCTGCAGATCGAGGAGGGGATCGTGCCGGCCGCGGACGCGGACGTTCTACAATGCATTCCTCTCTTTCTAACGGGCATCGCGCTGCATTGGTTTCGGGCGAAGCGCGACCGATTTGACGTGGGATGATTTTACGACTGCTTGGCGTAAGCGTTTCGGGGATCCCGATTACCAATTCGCGCTGTTAGAGCAGATCACGCGGCGTAAGCAGGGGGAAGACGAGTCGGTGTTGGACTATCTGACCTGTTTAAATGCCCTTTTCAATCGGTTATCGCTGCCGTGGAACGACGCGAGGAAAGCGGCCTACGCGCACCGCCACATGCACCCGCGACTGCGCTCGCGCGTAGACGGAAGGGTTGCCGTGGACCTCGACACCCTCGAAGAGTTGGCCTTACAGGCGGAGGGTGACTACAAGGACGAAAAGAGTCTTACGGCCGAACCGAAAGATCTTTTCCCCGATCTGGCATATAAGCCGAAAACGCGGCGGAATAAGAAGAGCGGCGGCTATCGGCGTCTCGGAGGGGGCAGTGAGCTCGGGCTCTCGCGCGAAGGGAAGGAACGCGAAACCCGCGGGGAGAGGCGCGACCTCCATGACCGCGAACACGGGGGAATCGTCGACGTCATCCACCCCCTCGGCGCGTACGAATCCCGGGAAATGCTGGAATTGTGAAGAGGTGAGACATTTCGCGCAAGAATGCAAAGGAAAACCACGTATGCACTGCTATCGATGCGGGAAGGCAGAAGTCACTTTGCGCACTTGTCCGAATTGTACGGGAAACGCGTAAAAGAGTCGAAAGCCGGGAGTAACTCGACTCCTTCGCCTAAATCCCCTGAGGGTGAGGTCGCGTCGGGAAAAGAGGTCGCGTACAGCGCATTCGGGCCAAATTGCTCCTCTTCTCTGTTATTTTTGCACGTCACGATGTCAGATCGGGAGTTGCGTGCGCTGGTGGATTCTGGCTCAAGTCGCATTTTTTTAGGTTCGGAAGCTGTCGATTTGCTTAGAAACGCAGGATTTTCGTTTCGTTCAGTTGGCGGTCTGCGCGTAACAACCGCCACGAATCAGACGACAAGGGTGAGGTGAGAGACAGAGATCCCGATCACGCTTTGTGGGAGAATCCGCAATCTCCGTGTGTGTTCATTGCCGACGTTAGCCTTGCCGTGCATCTTGGGCATGGACTTTTTAGCGGCCTTCGGGATTGTTGTAAATTTCGTGCAGAGAGCGTGGATTTTCGAAGACCATCCGTCGCGCCGATACCGGTTTGAGGAGGAGTCCGCGAACTCCGTATCAAGCGTAGTCACCGCCTCGCTGGTAGGGGAGAAAACGACAGACGAAACGCCACCGGTGTCGGGGAAGCGCGAGGGGGAGAGCGCGCAGAAAATGCTCGCGTTAGAATATTCGACGTGTAATCGCGATGCTTCTCCGGGGGAGAGGGAATCGACCGACAGTACCGCGTCAGAGAAGGCTTCGAGTAGTTTCCGGACCCCACAGGAAGGGGGGAAGACGGGGGGATTAATCGAATTGTCGGACAGTGAGAGGGCGCGATTGGAAAGATTTTTGGCGACCGAAATAACAGGCGATCCGGAAAGACCGGGAGCGACAAGTTTGACGGAACACCGTATTGATGTCGGGGGGCACGCGCCCATTAAGCAAAGGTACTATCCAGATTCGCCGAAAGTGCAGGAGGCGATCTACAAGGAGGTAGATAAAATGTTAGATGCGGGGATAATCGAACCGTCAAAAAGCGAATGGTCGACCCCCATAGTAATGATAAAGAAACCGAACTGTAGCTATCGGTTTTGCTTGGACTTTAGAAAACTAAACAGTGTATCCAAGAAAAACTCCTACCCCTTGCCTTACATGAACGCGATACTGGATAAGCTACGAGCAGCGCGATACATATCGACCATTGAGCCAGGCGTATTTCCAGATCCCGCTCGAGAAAAATAGTCGCGAGTTAACCGCCTTTACCGTGCCGGGAAAGGGCTTGTTCCATTTCACGCGCATGCCGTACGGTTTGACCGGTGCCCCGGTAATTTTCCAAAGATTGTTAGATCGCTTAATAGGTCCGGAGATGGAACCGCATGCCTTTGCTTACTTAGACGACATCGTCGTAGTAACACCTACGTTCGAGGAGCATATTAAGTGGCTTAAGAAAGTTTTCGAGCGTATTAGAGAAGCCGGCCTTACGGTTAATCCGGAAAAGAGTAAGTTTTGTCGGTCGCAGGTTAAATACCTCGGATTTTTAGTGCAGAACGAGGGTTTGACGGTAGACCCAGATAAGACGTCCGCGATTATTAATTATCCACCGCCACGCAATATCCGACAGTTGAGACGTTTCATTGGTATGGCCTCGTGGTACAGGCGCATCATACCACAATGTGCCACGTTATTAGAACCACTTACTCGTCTGTTGAAAAAGGGAAGCTCTTGGGGGTGGGGGGACCCTCAAAAGCAGGCTTTTGAGGCCGTCAAATTGTGTATCACCACCCCGCCTACGTTGTCGTGTCCGGATTTTGAGTTGCCGTTTATCCTGCAGACGGATGCAAGTTCCGTGGGCTTAGGCGCGGTATTAACCCAAAAAATCGAGGGTACCGAACGAGTAATCGCTTTCGCGAGTAGAGCCCTGTCGGACGCCGAAACGCGATACTCCACGACCGAACGAAAATGCCTAGCCGTCATGTGGGCGATAAAGAAATTTCGGCCGTACTTGGAGGGGAACCATTTTACGGTTATTACAGACCACAGCAGTCTCCGCTGGCTGCACAATCTAAAGAATCCCACGGGACGTTTGGCGCGTTGGGCTCTCGAGTTATTAGAATACGACTACGCGATCGAACATAGAAAAGGCGCGATACACCACGTGCCGGATACGTTGTCGAGAATTTATGAATCGGACGGAGAACTTTGTGTCGTAGCCGCAATCGCCGACGAATGGTATAATCGACGAATGGACGCGGTTAGGAAACATCCAGGGAAATATTCGGGATGGAGAGCCGAGGAAGATCGATTGTATTTTCGGAAGCCTCACGCTGTGGTGTCGCAAATTGTCGAGGATCAGAATCAGTGGAAGCTGGTCCTTCCCCAAGAATCTCGTCGCGCTGTGATTCGCGAAAATCACGACTCAAAGCATGCTGGTCACTTGGAGATCGAAAAGACGTATCAGAGAATCGCGCTTAGATATTACTGGCCGCGGATGTTTAAGGATGTCGCTAAGTATGTACGCCGTTGTGATACGTGTCAAAGAGCGAAGGTCGAACAGGATGTCCCGGCCGGATTAATGGGGCAGCGCGTGATAGAGACCCCGTGGACGGTCGTCGCGGCGGACATGATGGGACCGTTTCCCACGAGTAAAGCGGGACACGCGTACTTGCTCGTGATACAGGATCTTTTCTCAAAGTGGATCGAGTGTCGGCCACTCCGCAAGGCGACGGGTAAAAATATCCGCGAGGCTATCGAGGATCTAGTGGTGTTTCGCTGGGGCGCTCCGCGTGTACTGCTGACCGACAAACGGAATTCGTGAATCGCGAGCTGCAGGCGTTGGCCCAGCAATACGGAATAAGACATGCTACGGTACCGCCATATCACCCCCAGGCGAACCCCGTCGAAAGAGTAAATCGTGTACTCAAAACCATGATTACGGCCTTTATCGAACGCGATCACCGAGAGTGGGATCGATACATCAGAGATTTTTGCTTCGCTTATAATTCCGCCTACCATACGTCCCTACAGACCACGCCGGCATTTTTGAACTTTGGTAGAGAACCGTCGGCTACCAATGCGCGTCACGAACCGGAAGGGGCTGTCGGGCTGGACGATCCCGACCCGGGAGCGTGGAAAGAACGCATGGAACAATTGCAAACGCTACAGGGGTGGGTCGCGGAGAATCTGGAGACCACTCACCAAAAACAAGCTGAGTACTATAATCGACGTCACAAAGAACAACGCTTTGCAGTCGGGGACCAAGTTTTGAAGCGACAACACGTGTTATCGTCCGCCGCTCAAAATTTCGCGACCAAGTTGGCGACCAAGTACCATGGTCAGTTTGCTGTCGCGAGAGTTTTATCGCCCTTAGTCTACGAACTAGCGGACGCCGCCGGTAGATCTCTGGGGAAGGTACACGTAAAGGATCTAAAACTTTATCTAGAACCTGTGGATTAGTGGCTGTCAGTGTTTGTATGTCTGTGTGCTCGTGTGTAGCAGGGATGTCGGGGCCCGGAAAACGGTATGAGCGGTTGCTCAAGCTCATCCGCGAGAGCCAAGCAAAGCTCGAGCGGGAAGCCCGTCGAGAGGAGGAGCGGAGGCAACCGGATGAAGGAGCCGCGGTACGGATAGAGGCCGCGGACCTCACCGTACAAGTGACGGCGCGAAACGGTGGGACGGCCGAGGGCCCCGCGGAAGCCCGCTGCGAGCTGGTGGCCAGGGCGCCCACCCCGAAGCGTACGTCACTGTCACCCTGGGGACCCGAGAACCCGCCGCCGTGGATGGTAACGGTAGAGGCGTGTTGGGCGTGCGGATCCGACCAGCACTTCCAAGATCGATGCCCGAAGCGGCATGTCCGCCGCACCCTGCCCTATTGTTTCCGGTGCGGGCGGACCTGGTATACGGTCAGAACGTGCCCTGACTGCGGGGATGCCTGGGCCGCACAAGGACCCTGGACCCCAGGGCGGGGGCACCCAGGGCCCGAGCTACCCAAAAGGCCGAGCAAGAAGCCAGGCAGTCGTTTGGCCTTGGAGCCCCCGGGCGGCTGGTAGAAGTGGACTCACTCCCCGGGAGACCAACCCACGGAAAGCGGAGACGACAGCAACCCTTAGCGACGACCGCCCGACCCCCGAACCTTTTGGTTTTTTTGTTTTGCCGCCCCTTTTTGGGGTACTCAAGGGACATCCATATTTTTTTTGTTGTTTTGTATATTCGAGTATATTGTAGTTTTGTTTTTTTTCCTCGTACGTGGTTTGGGTGTTTTGTTGTTTCCGTCGGGGTGCCGCGGGCTACACCAAAGGTTTTTTTTATTTGTGTTATGACACCTCCGCCTAGGCTGTCGGTGTACGCCCCCCCCCCTCATCCCATAAAGCACGGGAAGCGCGGACCCGGAGCGGAACTCCCGGTTGGGAGAAAATAAAGTTTGTACTTTGCTAAACCTGAGTGGTTTTATCTGCCCACCTTGCTCCCTCCAGCCGCCTCTGCGAAGCCGCGAACCAACGCGCGAAAAGCGAAATGCGAGATCGCGGACAGAAGTTCGACATCGGTGGACGGCGATCTCGGGAAGGCTCGAGCTGGCTAAGGCCAAGTCGTAAAGTTGGAGCAACGGGAGGATTCTCGTACCTCCTTCGGGATCGAATTTTTTTTTTGGTTATCTTTTATTTTTCTTTGATCTCTCTTTTATTTTTTTTGTGTACTGTCTAATCGTCCTGAGAAGGGGCCCTCCCATGGGAGGTTTCGGTCGCTCGCGGCAACAATGTTAATCGCTTCCTCGACAGCCCGGGGCTCGAGAGGGATAGCTGAGCTGGCACGGTCTCTCTTGGCATGGGGGAGTTGTGACGCCGCAGTCCGCTGCAGCGGAGCAGCGTCCCGCCGCCGTCACAAGGCGCGGGTTCGCGCCCCCTTTTTGCCGGACCGACAGCCGCATCGTGAGAGCGAGACCGAGATCTCCGGGAGGCCCGAATTTAAACGCGTGCCGTGTATTAATTTTCGTTAAACCTCTTCTATGTATCGCGGCACCTCAACAGACCAACGGAGCGTCAGCGGAGAGGACTCAAGGCCATCAACAGCGGCAGGGAGTTGGAGTACGGGCGACCTGGCGCCGGAGCAAAGGGGACACGCACCAAGCACGCGGCGAGCAGGTGACAGAGCGCGCACACGTGGAGCGCGTGACCACGCGCAAGGATACAGGAGCCGCCAGGGGCGCAACCGGGAAGGCGGGCGCTGTGGCTGAAGCCCGCGAAGGGCGATACGGCCGGCGATTTCCCCAGGGCCCGGGGCCATCGCCGAGAGCTGCCGGGGCGAGATAGCCAACTCGCCCCGGAATTCAAGGGCGAAGAACGCGCCTATCTAATACCACGCCGCCACATCCCGGATATAGGGCGATCTCGCGCGGGCGCGAGACGCCCGCATGCAGAATCACCTGATTGCGCCCGTGCCACGGCAGAACCCCCGCGGCGCCGTGATTGGTCGCGGCCAACTGCGCCGCTGTGTTGCGCACACCCGGGCAGGGGGTGCAGGCATCGATCGCGAATTAAACGCGATCTACGCCGCTTTTGCGTGCGAGCCGACAGAGCGTGCGGTCGATCCGGCGAGCGAGCGATCGAGAGCGAGCGACCCAGAGCGAAAGAGAGAGAGCGAGAGGGAACGAGCAGCTGTCGGCCGAACCTGCTACCCAGGAGGCTGAGGTGGAGATCGTGCCAGTGAGGTGACCCTCTTTTATCGCCTGTAAAGCCACGGGCTGATCGAGGATCTTGTTCGCACTCTGCGGACGTGAACGCCATTTTAATGTTAGAGTCTCGTCGCGTGCGCCCCTTCGGCGACGCACATTACGTAGTTGCTCTTTGGTTTGGCGTAGCGGCGTCCGTCCTCAAGTGCGGGGATTTTCATCGAATCTGCCGTGAGCGATCGGGAGTGTCGTGAATCGCGTATCGAGCCACCCGGGGATCGTCGTCGCGAGTTCGCTGCAAAGCCCTCGCGCCTGAGCGCGCGTTCGTTAGAGTAAATGTGTGAGTACTCGGAATCACGAGTGTCGTGCGTCGCGCTGTATTGTGACATTGCGCGCGATTTCATTGCGTATCGGTGTAAGTCGATTTTCTATCTGTTTCGTTTCCGTACGAGTGTCCGACGCGTAATCTTACGATCGACTTTCTCGGAAATACTTGTTGTCGTTAGACCTCGGTGCACGCGTCGTACCGAGCCCCGTCCGTTATTGTACCATCGCGCCGACCAGTTTTGAATGCGTTTCTTTTTGTTTCCGGCCGAATTTCAAGTCTATTTCTTGTCCTTTTCTTTTGCTACGCAGGAAGTGATCGCGTTGTCGGATAACCCGCGCTTAGTAGCGTCGACTCAATCTTCTCACTTCCGTATTTTTCTTACCGAACTGTATTATCTTTTTTTTCTTTCTCCGTCGTTTCTTACCGCCTCTTTTAGGCGGGTAATAAACAACCTCGTTATTATTGTTATTAACCTGGAGTACGAATTCTTTCGCCCGCCCCGCGCCATCCTATCGCCCTTAGCCTCGCCCTGCCCCTCTGCCATTAGGTAGAGCCGGCCGGCCCTCGTGCGATCGACTTCAAGAGCGGCGTTTGATAGTCGAGCGTCATCGCGTGTAAAGATTTCCTCCGCGCTATCGCGTAATCGTTGCGTTTCGCGAGCGACGTGACCTAGAGCACGTCTGGCGCCCAGGTTTCGCGTCGCCGCCCCTTGTCGGTCGCCGGAAGGACACATCCTGGAAGGCTGCCACCTTCCCTCCCCGAAATCGTACGCGGTTTCCTCCCTATTGTTTGATCCGTGCTCGCGCGAATTACTTATCTCACGGGAGCACGTGACAGTATATTACTATTTAAGTTACAACTTTCAATTTTTGACCAAAAGTAATTTTAACTTCATCTTTCTTTATTTTTGAATTAATCTTTAAATTATATTTAACAGTGGTAATATTAGTACAAGTAGTATTACAATTTGTACTACTTGTATATATTTTCTCCCAAATCATTATTAAAATTCATTTTTTTGCTGATTAGTTTTATTTTATCAATAATTTGTGAACAATGTCTTGTAAAGGAATTACATAGACATTAAATTTTTTATTTTTATGTTTTACAGCGATTTGACAAATATTAGATGATTTTATTGAAAGTCCAGTAGTCTCCAAATCAAAGTACACAATAGGTCTGTAGTTCATTCTCTCCTGCTGCTGATATTACGTATATTGTATTCTATTTCTTTTTCTAATAAATCACGCACGAACTATATCCAAATCGCATATTGACGCATATGATATACCTTCTTTATTCTCTGTATTAATATTTTTTTGTGTATGTAATTTTTATGGAATCATAACTTGGCGCCATTTATTGGCGATTAATCACTATTATTTACGATTAATCACTGTCAAAATTAAACTCAATTTTTTCTTAAATTACACAGAAAATAAGCAGATTTATCATTTTATTTTTACTTTGAGCTTATTCTGTAAAAAATGTTTATGGATATCATTATTTTGTTATCAATGATATTAATATAATTTTCACGATTATATATGTAATTAGGGATAAGACATATTTAGATTTTGTAACATACGTATACAGACAGAATATATATTACAGGACAAAAAAGCACGTAATTGCAAGCCTAAAACTGTTCAAGATATTGAAATTTTGTAGTATTAATTTTGAAATATAATTTTGTGATAACTGATTCCAGAGAAATAAAACTATGTTCTTTAGAAGTATGTTTCTTTTTTTTTCTTAATATTTCCGTTCTCTTTCTACAAGCAATTAAAAAATGATGACTTTTGAGCTAT
>NW_012028362.1:0-431 GCF_000956235.1 Wasmannia auropunctata
TAAAATTCTCTTTAACTAATTTGGAGGAAACAACAAAAGCTTTAGTTTGCTTACATAATTATATTATGATCATGGAGGAAAGATTTGAAACACCTCAGCGACGCTATTGTCCACAAAATTTTATTGATCGTGAAAATGCAGATCATGAGATAATGGAAGGAGTATAGCGTGGTATAGCAGGAGGAACATTATTTGAGAATATTCGAAAAATGGGAGGCAATTCAAGCTCAAATGCTGCTAAAGCACAAAGAGATGTCTTATGCGAATATTTTGTAACAGATGTTGGATACAGACAAACCCCCTGGCAATATGAACATGTTTTTAGAAGTGCCAACATTAATACATAAATGTAATTAAAATTTACAATTTGAGTTTTAAATCTATTACTTGATTAATTGACAATAGAAAAATTATTTAAACAATAAATTGAA